>NW_026533189.1:1595000-1750000 GCF_028296485.1 Oppia nitens
GTAATATTGTCAAATGTGTCACACATTATAAACATTTTATAAGCTAACATTTATAGCATAATTATTTTTGATTGTTAAATATATTTATAATGATTTTAAGTATTTTAAAATATTTCACAAAAAATAATTGCACTTAGTTTCTTATTTAATTAATTTATTCTAGTATTGTTATTAAATTAATGTTAATATTATTATACATTAGTTATGTCAAATAAACATTTATAATAAATTTTATTTTAAATAAATTAAATTTTTTTTGGTATTATTTCTAATAATTATATTGCTATTCCACAATACTAAAATAATATAATAATAATTTATATTTGTTTATAACACGTTAAAATAATCAAGTTATAAATTATATTTTAAAATAAAATCAATTAAATGATATAAATAAAAATATTTGAAAAATAAAATTATTAATTGTAATTTTTGTTATAAATTTTTTAAATAGTATAATTAAAATACCCTAGTTATTAAATTAAAAAAAATTGTTTATAATATTAAGATTAAAAAAATAAATTTTAAGAAAATCGTTGATTTTAATTAAATTAAATTTATAAGAATTAAATATAAGGTATTAAATAATTTAAAACTATATTAAAGCAATTTTAAAGTGCTTATTATAATTATCATCATTAATATAATACTGTATTAACTTAAAATTTATGTACATTTTATTATCATTGTGTAAGTAATTAGTTATTTTATCATTATTTTACTTCAATTTAAAAAATAATTAAAATTTTGCAGTAAATAAAAAACTTATACAGTATAAACATAATTTTTCTTTGAATAAATTATCAATATTCTTAATAAATTTCATATTAATTAGCATAATATACAGGAATTATACTATTTATAGATATTAATCGCCATAAGAGCCAGTAATTAAGGTTATTCAAAGTGATAATCTAATACAACGAATAAGTGGTTAAAAAGGCAATTATATGCTAGGATTACATATTCTTAAATATAAATTTATTTTAATGTTTTTACTGCTTATATGGGTTAATAAGGATTATATTAATACAGTACTTAAAGGGGATACAAATTTGAGTTAATACAAAATCAAGAGAGAGAGAGAGAGAGAGAGAGAGAGAGAGAGAGAGAGAGAAAGACATAGAGAGAGAGAGAGAGAGAGAGAGAGAGACGAAAAAATGTCTCCTTAATTACCTTTGCATTAATACAATGAATAATAAGTTACTTTTAAAAACATTGTTAAAGGATATTTAGAAAAGTAAAATAAAGTATATCTAATCATAGTTTTTATATACAATATATTTGATTATTATGTCTATTGGTTTGCAATGAGAGTCTGTGCAATCAAACTCCTTCAATGGTAATGGCAATCATACAGTATATACACAGTATTAAACCATTTTCTATACAATTCACTTTTATATACAGTATATACTGTATATTTTGCATCAATAACACAGAATATTCAGTAAATATTCTGTACTTTAGATTCAAATCATTGACGTCATGAGTAAACATTTTTCTGTATAATTTCTTTACTCAACCCATTTGTTTGTTAAGAAAGAAAGAAAGAGAGAGAGAGAGAGAGAGAGATGGGGAGAGTTGTTGTGTTGTTTGCATATAAATGCAAATTTGATTATCGGATACTTTAAACATAACAAAGAGTTTCACTAAAAAATGTCGAGTAATCAAATAGTTTTGAAGGCATCGCAGATCTCATACAAAATAAATATGATATATATTTGTTTTATGATATAAACACTTAATATGTATAGATTTATATGCAATAAATAGAGAAAAAAAGATGGTTTGAATGACATAAGTGTCACCAAATATATGAATTGATTTAACAAATAATGTGATATCTCTGCAAAACAGATGATGACTCCACACAATGTCATACACACTGTGACATCCAGTTTACTATTATAAACCATTTGTAATATTTAATTAAATAGTATAATCATTTGTAATCAAATTTATATATATATATAAATTATTATATTAATACCAAACTGCAATTAGATAAATTATAGTCCTTAAACATAAAATATTTTAATGTTTTTTAATCTTAATAATACATGAGCTATAATATTAAATTTATTATTACTAAAAAGTACTGTTTACGATTATACAGTATTAGTAATAATATTATTCACATTTTATAAATTAGCTATAATTTTTTATAATTTTTTCTATATATATATATAATAAACATAAATTTAATAATAAATCACTAAAATAATACTATAGATATGACAGTATTATTATATTACTATAATCAAAATATACTTACATAAGTGAAAAGCTAAACTTTTACCTAATTTATTTACGTTGGTTTTGATTATAGATTTTTTTAAATATAAAATTTAAAATTGTGTACATTTAATGTGTAAAATTATTTATTTTTTACTTTTATTGTTTTAATTTTAATTGACCGAAAACATAAAGATAGCAATTTTGACTAACCAATTTTTAGTTATTGATACTTTAACCCTTTAAAAAATGCTGTAAAAATTAAAATAATTGGTAGTTTCAAAATTAATTATCTGTACTATATATTAGATGTTTTTTACAGACAATTTTTAAACTTATGTTTTTAAGTTTTTACAAATCATTAAATAAAAAAGTTGATAATTTTCTATGTATTTTCTGAGAGAAAATTAATCTGAAATATGAAACATACATTGATATCTCATATCTTTTTTATTTAAATGCCTAACTCTTCAATTGTGTTAAATAAAATATTAAATATATATATATTATATTTTTTTAATTTAAAATTTTTAAACATTATTTATTAGTTTTTCCACAAAATTAATTTTAATTTTTAATCTCAGTATAAACTTTATTTAGAATAATTTAGATAGTTTAAATTTTGTAAACTATCATGTATAAAAGGTATTAAAAGGTACATTTTAAAAAAATCTAAAAATTATTTTTTTAATACTTGTTTTATATCAATATATCTATTATAACTATTATTGAAGAATTTTAATTTGTGGGTATCTCTACTTTAAACCTCATATTACTTTAATTTTGAATTTTATCAAAAAATCAACTTAAAATTAATATAAATAAGTAAATTTAGTATTTATATGCATTAAAAAAGTATTATTTCACTATTAAAATATTCATAAAATATTAAGTCAAAGTTTGGTTTACAAAGAGTGCGGATACCTATTGATAACCGTAAAAACGTGAAAAAAATCAACATTAAACTGTAAAATAAGATAAGATTAAAATAGTCTAAGATTTTCAATTATTACATTAACTAAGAAGACTATGTCATTCAATATTTGTTGAGCATTAATAAAATAATAATAATTTTTAGTATATCTTAATTAATAATAGTATTTAATATATATACGGTATATATATACAGTATAATGTATAAAAAATAAAATAAATTTTAAACTTTAAACTTTGCAAAAACAAGTATTACAATATATTTTAAATTATATCGATTAGTGTTGTACTAATACATGTTTTATTAAATGTACAATAGCACTACTTATTATAAAAAACAATAAAAAAGTAAAACATTTTATGCAAAAAATATTATTATTTAAAAATAAATGATATTTTATTTTTTTAAATAAATTTATTTGTTAATCTATTAAAATAATGATAACAAATTAAAAATTTATATTATTATAATTAGAATTAATTACTATAAATTTATTTAATAAATAACATCTCTAATAATTTTTACTATTCATTAATTATTCAACATTTTCAAGCTTTAAAAGAATTTTTTAAAATTTATCATTAATTTTGTTTAAAATCAGCAATAATACTGTGTATTAAATAAACTGTTTAAAAGTATTATTTGATGGATTAATACAATAAACTTATGGCAATATATAGTCACCAAAATATATTAATGTATTCATTTTTCATTAGCTTTATCTATAATACAATTGTTTTTTATTGATCAATAATAAACAAAAACTGTATTATTATTATTATACTACTGTATACTGTATTAGAAGTATTAGTGTACTGTAGTAGCAGAAAGTTTATGTTTATACGCCAACGCGTTTTCACAAATCACTATTACATTAACTATATACACATACACATACACATACACATACACATACACATACACATACACATACACATACACATACACATACACATACACATACACATACACATACACATACACATACACATACACATACACATACACATACACATACACATACACATACACATACACATACACATACACATACACATACACATACACATACACATACACATACACATACACATACACATACACATACACATACACATACACATACACATACACATACACATACACATACACATACACATACACATACACATACACATACACATACACATACACATACACATACACATACACATACACATACTTAATATATCAAATGTTGTATTTCTATATAGGAGTTAAAAAGTTTAATATTAGACTTATAAACAATAAAAAATCAATGAATTTGACTACAAATAAGAGACTGTTTTAGAAAAAATAACTATCAAAATAAAATTTATTGTTATATTATATTTTTCTTATTTTTAAGAAAATACAACAATTTTCAAGAATCTAATGTTATTTTCTAGAATTATTTGTTTTCAATGAAAAATAATGAGATATTAATGATTTAGTTGTCTGTTTTATAGTATTTGAATGTATGCTGTTATTCATGTTTTAATACAAAAAATGTATTTTGTATTGTTATTCTTTATATTGTAAAAAAATTGCGTTAATGTTTTGCTATTTTCAACAGTAAAACGTTATTTTTTCAATTGGAATGCAATTTCATAAAAATGAATGCAATCAATAATACAATGTTATTGACAATCTTGTTATTACATAAAGCTTATAATAAAAAATATATTATAAAATAGCAAACAGTTATTTCTAAAAATTTATATTTACTTATAAATAATACTAAATTAGAATTATACTCTATTTGGTAAAGTAAATACAATAAACACGAATAAAATGGTTTGTATCATTTAATGTTTATTTAGATTATTAATATATATATATTTAAAATTTAAATTTTATATATAATATTGTATTATATAATATATAGTTTTGTCACAAATTTGATTTCAAAATAATCTTTCAATAATTCTAATTTACATAAAAATTCAATAATACTGTAAATGTAATGTCACTCACTATTTATAGTTGTATTTGTTTATATAAAATGTGTAGTTTTATTTATTTTAAAATAGTACAGTAATTATGTGTGATATTTATATATATATAAACATTTTAATATAAATTTCTTTTTTTTGCATTATAACTCAAAGCAAAATTAGTGACAAAAACAGAATATTCTGTAAATAAAATTTATTATATTATGATTTATAAGATTATTTAAATAAAAATTTAGATTTTTTAGTGTACAGTATTTGATGTATTAATACCGTAAATATATATTTGCAATAATTTAGTTATTTTAATATTAAGCTTTTAGATTATAAGTCTATTGTTAACTACAAAGTATTTGTATACAAAAAAATGTTTAAAACATTATTTTATATGCCATAAATGAGTGGGCGAACAGTGAATAAATAGTGTTTTACGTCACCAAATGATTAAAGATTTATATAAACGTAGAAATTATTGTTTTTTGTCAAATTTTTATGTCTAGCAATTAATTTGCCAAATATTTTATCAAATTATATATATATTATCTAAATCTGTAATTACAAACAACTATAAACATATACCGTATGATTGCACTGTTATGTATGATATCTGTCGGTGCTATGCCATTGATGCCGAAGAATAATGTTTGAGCGCCGGTACCGTCCAAACGATTGTAAGCGCCGGCGTCGTCAGCGCACACATCTGGTAGCACACTGTTGTTGTTGTCGTTGTAGTCGTCGTCTACAACAATATCTACCAGTGCTAAGCAAAACACGCCACAGTTTGCCCAGAAAACTGATAATATATATATATAACTAAATACTAGTAAAAGTGTCGCCAATTTTTCATTTTGGTTATCCTCTCTCCATCGCAACCGTGAGTTTTGAGTTGTGTTTTATATATTTTCAATGTGTGTACAAATCGCGTGCCGACAACTGGACTGGCATTAAGGGCCGACCCATATCATAGTGATTGTTATGCTGCGCCCATTTCATGCCATTAAATTACAACTGATCACTGATAATAATAATAATTGTTGTTATGTCACACAACTACTACTTATAACAAACCTCCCGATCTTTCACTGATTTATTATTAAAACGCCAATTATTATCATTTGTTAAGGTATTGTTTGTCCTTTAATTGTCTTACAGTTAACTTATTAATAAATTTTATATACAATTACCTAATGATTATAATTTGTTAGATATTAATATAAATATTAATGTAAAAATGACAATTCTGTTTATATAATCAAAAAAAATCATTAATTATATGCAAAAATAAACAAATATTTATAATATTATATATTATCATATGTTTAGTAAGTTATCAATAATAAAAATTTATGATTTATTGATTTTAATTTTTGCTAAATATTTTATTAAATATGTCAATGTTATTGCAAAAAATAAAATATGCAGTAAATTATTATATACAATATAAAAATGCTATTATTGTGTAATATAAACAGCCTAATATTATACATTACAATACTACTGTTTATTATATTATATTTTGACTAATATTTTATATAAGAAAAAACTAAAAGAAAAATGGCTTTATTTTTTAAAATAATAATAAATTATAAACATTTTAGTATAGAATATTAATAACTATTAATTTATTAATTTTTTATTGATACTAATTAGATAAAAATTAGATTAACATAAACTTAACATAGATTTAAATATTTTATGATATACAATATATTGTAATTTTAATAATACTAATCGTATAGATACACAAAATTAATATTTACTTGAACAATTTTAATAATATTTTAGTTTTTATTAATTTGTTTTATAAATTATTTTATTTATACATATTATTATTAATAAGATTAATTTATATACAAATATTAATTACAATTTATCTTATTTACTAAAATTATAATAATTTTTATATTACTGTAATCTTAATTAAATTTATTTTTAATACTTAAAATGACAAAATATTATATTAATTTATTTTAATTACCAAATATTAGTAAAAAAATATTAACAAAATAACCAAAATAAAAATAAAAATTTTAAAGATTATCACTATATCACTATACAGTACTCAATTTATAAATAACTATTGCTAAGCCTTACTATTTATATGTAATTAAATTTTATATTTAGCAATAGTTTATGTATAAATAATTTTTATTTACAGATTTTATTTTTTATACATATTGTATATTTATGAATTTATTTATAAACAATTAATATTTAAATTATTAAATATATATATATATATATATATATATATAGCAATATTATAAAGATATTTGAGTTATTTAATTACAATAATATAAGTAAATAATTTAATAATTTAGATTTTTAAATAATAAATAATTTCACAATAAATATATTATTTATATTTTATTACCAATGGTTTACAAAACTAATAATTAGTATTTTTTAATTAAAATATAACAATATTTGTTTGGTAAGTTTATTTAATAAATTAATGTTTACATTTTTATTTATTTACATAAATTGATAAATAGTTTAACTATTAAATTTTGAAAAATTAATTAAAATACATTTGCATTAAAATACAAAATTGTTTTGATTTTATATATTTGAATATAAAATAAAAATTTATTGATTTCTAATCAAAATTTTACAAAATATATTCATATATTATTATTGTTTTCTCTAATGTTTGCAGTTTTATATTTATTTAATGACAAAGTATTTTAGTAAATTATTTTATAAAAAATGAAAGTTTTATTAAATTATTTTTTATCACTTTGTATCAAAATCTTTGAAACCAATGAAAAATTATTAGTATTTGTTTTTATGTATTCAATCAAATCAATATTTATATTTAATATAAGTTTATTTTTGTTAAAAATATTTATTTAAATTAAAATTAAATTGATCTTAATTTACATAAATTTTATTTTTAGTTATCATATGATGTTACATTAAGTTTATAAATAATTAAAATATTGATTTATCAAGTTATAATTTTAACATTGTAATTTTATTAGAAATTTATAATAAATAAACTGTAAACAAATTTGTATAAATTTTATGGAAATATTTAGAATAATGTAGAATACAAACAAATAAATGTGAAAAATATATTTTTTAAACAGAAAATTATTTAAACAATTTTTATGTTTTAATAATTATAAATCTATATAAATAAACAACAATATTTTTATGTATTATTTATTAATATAAAATTAAAAAGATTTTGTTGCTTTAATTATTATTAAATAATATTATTGTTTTTAATGAATTCTGAGATAAAAATATTTTTATAACAAAAAAAATTAGTAAATTCTGTCACAAATATTTTCACCTAATATCTGTGCCAACAATTTATACAAACATTAAATATTATGAAACTACTGATTAATATTTTAATACTATACATACGTTCTGTCATATATTCATAAAATATTTTTGCCGTTATATGAAAAATAAGTGAAATACCAATTAAGCAGTTATTCATAATTTAAATATAAAAATCATGTTTAATATTATTAGCAAACATCATTGCAATAGAGTTATTCAGTTTTGACGCTTATTTACATTATAATAATATGAAATTTATGAAAATTTTTATGTTTATGTATTAAATATAAATGAAATAATGGGATTTTTTTGTACCAAATGATACCAAATTATTTTTTCAATGTTGGGGATAGGCTTGCGTTAAATTTTTATAATATTTATGCATATCTACTGTATCTATATGTATGTGTGTTTAGTTAATAATAAGTGTTGTTATATAATACATATGTTGTTGAATGAGACAAAAAAATTGAAGTGCATATTGAAAGTAAATGTATTGAATACTTTTTATATAAAAACATTATACTGTAGTTGTATACTCTATTGCATGTACAGTATAGTACAGTACAGTACAGTACATGTATGCACTTAAATAAAGAGACACAAAAAACGACAACAAAAAGTGATGCTCTCTTATATGCATTACTTTTACTGTATTATTATTATTACAAATAATACAGTATTTATATAAAGCAATATCCAAAAGAAAAGTAATTTAGTCTATTGTTTGTTAAAGAGCTTTAAGAAGTTTTTGTCCATTTTTAAGGACATATACTATATATATATAAACTTATTGTATACCACATTATAATATACTGTACTCTGTATATGTACACAATGTGTGATTTGATTTGTCAAAACAATACAATTGCATGTACTTATTGCTTATTTTTTTTGCTATTGAACTTGAATTTGATATAAAATCTCTATTGTGTACCAACCAATAGATAATGTTTTTTATAAAAAAAATGATTTATTTTCAATTATTATCTTTATACTATAAAATTTTTTATATATAATATACATGTACATATAATAATATATACAATATAATAGTTATTATTTTAAAACATAAGTTTATGATTGTTATTGAATAGGAATATTTTTAGTTTCTGTAAATAAATATTATTATTTTTGAAAATTTATATTTGTCTTTTTTAGTCAAATATAAATATTGATATTACTATAGTATATAGCTATTATTATTATTATTCACATATAAAATCATTTTTAAAATTACGATTAATATATGTATTATTTTTTTGTATTATCTTAAATTATAATAATAATGATGCTTTAACTATAATTTTTCCATTAGGTTACACACAATTTGTTATTTTACTGTCAATACCATTATGAAAGCCATAGTCTACTAAAGAGATTCATTACATACAAAACGAATTATTATAATAAGAAAAATATATAATATAATGGATAATAAAATTTAAATAATAAGAAAAACAATTCAATTGAAACAATTGTCTTCATCTGAATAAAAGTTAAATTTAACTGTCGTTCCCTCTCTATTAAAAAACTCCCACAACTTTCCATATGTTGTCATCACCACATATAACATACTAAAACAGTGATAAAAATTTATATATAAATATATTTTTCAATACAAATGTATTATTTATTTTTGTAAATTTTATTCCTCGAAAAGTCAAAATAAAAGACATTCCTTAAGAGATTAACTTTTAAAAAACAAGAAGAAAAACAAGAATAACAAGAAATACATTGATTTTAAAGTCAAATAAAAATCTTTTCAATTTATTTCTCACTGAATAACTGAATTCAATAACAAAATATATATATATTTTAAAAAACAAGTCATTGTTGTTATATGTATTGTATGAATAAAGTGGTCAATACATGATAACATTGACATCGCTATTATCATCAAAGATAACAACAACAACATCAACAACAAACTAACATACATGTGCTTAGTTTGATTGTGTTTCATAGTAGTGGTATATTTGTGTGCATCGGTTGTCAGTACCACATGTTTGACAATATATAAGAAGAGAGTCAGTCAGTGACTGCTTGTGTATTATTTATCACAAAATTTCTTATATATATATATATATATATACAGTATATATATATTAATATATAACCAGTCGTTGCCATTATATCGCTATTAAGTGGATCCATCACTGGCTATGAGGAACGGCAGGACATCATCTCATAGTAGTAGTAGTAGTGGAGGACAGACAGCCTTTCGGTGTTTGTCTGTACGCGCTCTCCGCTGACTGTAGTCATGGAAACACTTGCGTGAGAAGTGCTTTGCACTCATTTACTCGGTTTAGACACTGATATGTATAACGAGTGACACACTTATATGTGTCTCAAATATAACATAATATAAATATATAATATATATATAGATATAAATATATATATATATTCAGTATATAAATATCATATACATATACTACTTCTTATATCATCATCATATATATAATAATAATAATATTATTATTATTATTCAGATTTATAGTAGCATTTGAAAAAAACAAGAAATAAGATATTTATATATATATAATAAAATCAACTGAAAGGTGGATAAAAAAGATTTTTTTTATTGCATTAAAAGCGATGAGTTTGAAAAGCGATGCTTTTATTATGATTATTATGATATGCAGTAATGCATTGATAACACGCTTTTTCAATGGTTCACAACATTTACTGATGATATCATCAAACGCTACTCATCTTCCAGTGACTCTTCAGTGATATTATTTGTTAACATTTACTTTATTTCTGATGAAAAACACACACAAAAAAACTTTTTTGTTTTTCTAAATTTTAAAAGATATAATAATATATTGAGATATATATATATAAATATATATATATTGTATTTATAATACTATGTTTTTACGGGTTATTACCAAAATAAATAATACAATATAAAAAACGATATTTTAAAATTTAATTTGTTTAGTAATATACATGTTTTACATGATTTACACTATTTTTTTATTGTATGCACAAAATAATATATTTGTGTTATAAGTTAATGATTGATAATGTTTGAAATATAGTTATTATTTTGAATCAATACAATAGAATATATATATAAAAAATTATCTTTTGATTTATTACAAAACAAAACATTATTTAATTTAGTAATAAAATAATATCAACAAAAGTATATGAATTGTTTAAAACAACAACAACTATAAGACAGAAAATTTTGTGTAAAATATTGTTACGGATTAAGTAAACAATATTATCGTTTTGAGACACAAAGAAAAAGACACTTTTGCTATATAGAGTGCAAATAAAAAGAGATAAATATATTTATATATAGTATATATAGAAAGAGAGAAAAAGAGAGATAAATATAAAAATTTAATTATCGAAAAAGCTTTTGAAAATAGTAGACAAAGAGGTCGAAGTCATTGAATACAACAACAACAACAACAACAACATTGACAACAACAACAACAACGAGTGAAATAGTGTTTAATAAATAGAGAGTTAAAAGAGTGAACAGTTGTGTGTTTCGGTAGTGAAGGATATGTCCGACGAATTGGTGGCAATTGGTTTGCCTATTGATTTGGCCCATCATTATGAACAATATAAGGATGACTCGTCGGGCATCGACACCGGACTCTTTGATTTGGACTTTGATATCGATTTGGACGACGCGGCCGAAGATTTTCTCGACTATTCAATGTATGAGAACCGGACGGGACTGGCGGAGGACATGAAATTTTTGGCCTCAATGCCTGAACTCTGCGATATAACGTTTCTCGTCGGTCAGTGATTTGTATTTTATGTCTTATTTTATTTTATTTTATTATACTTTTAAATCAAGTATCGGTATTAACAGCACATGTAGTACACAAAAGCACCGGAATTACACATATAAACCATATTAGAGTTTTTCTTTTCATATTATTTTTCTTGCATATCGTATAAATGCAATTATTCTCTCTCTCTCTCTCTCTCTCTCTCTCTCTTTCTTTCTCTCTCTCTTTCTCTCTCTCTCTCTCTCTTTCTCACTCACTCACTCATTCACTCACTCACTCACTCACTCACTCACTCACTCACTCACTCACTCACTCACTCACTCACTCTTTGCTATTTCTTTACTATAAAAGTAAATAGTTTTTTCAATTCATAGTCTCAAAACTACTGTATAGCTTTGCTATTATTCATTGAGTCAGTAATTTAATATAATGTGTATACGAAATACTGTATAAATTTCTTATATTTTGATACTATAAGTATATTTTTATTAAAATATTTTTTTCTTTCAAACTATTCACTAAACTTCAGTTTTCTTACATAATCTGTATATTAATTTAATCACAGAGAGCTGTTTTTGAGATAAAAATTGATTTTAATTACTAAAATAATATGTAAATATAAATGCCTATATATACTCTATTGTAGTATATATATATATATATATGTATGTATGTAATATAATATAAATGAAAACAATATTTTATTTTTTATATACTATTTTTTCTATTTTTAGCAAAACATAGTATTCATACAATTGTGTAAATGTTTTATGAAATAAAAAACAACTCACATTTTAACGGATATATTTCTAGAATAAAAATAAGTTATATATTCATTTTAAGTGAAAATATATTGCTTGAAAAGAGATAAATATATAGATAGACAGATAGATATAAGAGAGATATAGATATAGTGAAAGAGAGAGATTTATAGCATAAAATAGTGATTTACTTAAAGGTTTATAGAATATTCAATAAAATATTATATATATATATATATAATACTTAACATTATATAAAATCTACAGAAAAAGCATTGTTTAAAGTAGAAATATAGAAAAAATTAATTGAATTTAATGTAAATGTATTTGAATTTGTTAAAAGTATTGATTTTTTTATAAAAACCACATTTTTATAAAATAAAAAATATTGAATTTAGTACAAAAATTACAGTCAATTAAGTGCAATTTTAATGCTTTTACATTAAACACACACACACTTAGGTTTTAACGTATATTTTTAATTACATCCAACACACAAATTTTGTGTTAATTTTTTATATGTTTTCACACAAATATAGTTAACACTCAAACCAAACACATCACTGTTTTTCACAATTATTTTTCCCAGAAAAAAACATTTTAAATAACTGTATTTTTTGTTCAATTCAATAGGTGAGACCCGGGAGCCGGTATGTGCTGTTAAAGCAGTTTTGGCCGCCAGAAGCAGGTAATTAACATCAAAATATGTGTTTTAAAAAAATAAAATTAATGTAAAGAATATATATATAACAGTATAGTTTAGATATTGTTTTTTCATTGCAATTATAATACATTAATTTTTACTCGAGTTTTAAGACTATAAAAATACGTGAATAGTTGCGGAAAAATCTGTGAGAGCTTTCAAATTGATTTTGTGTTTAGAGATTTGAGACCTATTATATAGATAGCCATAAAATGTTATTACAGAATAAAAAAATGTAGAATAAATTATATAAGCAAATACATCCAATAATAGCTATTATATTACAAATAAAACTTATTATAATTACTTTTTCATGTTTGTAATATAAGATTTAATGAAATATTATTTATTTGTATTTTAGTATATATTTATGATATTTGTTTAAAAATATTTTTGAAAAATTAAATATTTTGATTAAATATACTGTATAATTTTTTAATATTAATTATTTAATTTATTTAATGATTGAAATTCTTATTATTTACTTAAATTATAATAAAATGTTATTAATTATAATTATAGTTAAAATTATAAATAATCTTTAAAAATCTATCATTTGATAATTAATAATTGCATTTATTCATTAAATAACATTATAAATAGATTAATATAAACTAAAATATTTTTTTTATATTTTACGTAAAAGCTTTTTTAAAACATTAAATAACAATAAATAATTTTTTGCAAATACAATCATTTATTTTGATTTGCATATAAAAACAATTAGTAATTTACTGATAATGAATGTAAATAACAGCACAACATATTTAGATAAAAAATACAACTAAGTTATAGTCTATATACAGAATGTTTGTTTATATATACATTTAATATAATTTATTCATTGATAACATTCACTTAATCTTATTTATCAAAAATAGTAAAAGTTTTATCATATATTTTCATTTGAATGTAAAACATGTATACATGAAATACATACACATATACAGTATATATATACAAAGTACAGTAAAATGATATATACTAAACGTTAGACTACAAAAAAATTGATTAATATATGTATGTGAAACTGATATATTTATTTTGTTGTTGTTATTATAGAGTATTTCATAAACTACTATACGGCCAAAAGCAGCATCAGATCCCGGGCTCAGGTAACACGGCTAGCGGTGGCAACGCCAAGGAGACCATTGCCAAGAAAAAGGAGTCACCAAAAGATACAAAATTAAAGCTATTTCTTAAGAGATCGTCTGAACCCATACTCAATGGACTGCCTTTTAATCAACAACAGGTTGGCTCACATATTATCAATATTAATGATATACACAAACATTTTTTTATGCAGTATATTATTTTTTGACAGTATATTATTTAATTTATATTTTGTGAGTCATATTATTTATATATATATATATATATATATATATATATATATATATATATATATATATATATAGAATAAACTGTATATATATAATTTTAAATAAAATGTCAAATAACATATTTTAAAAAAAAGTTTAATTAATGTTTCAAACTTTTTAATAAATATTCACAAAAATATTAAGTATATTTTTACAAATTTGTAAAATTATTAATTTAATTTCCGGTAAAGTATTACTAAATTTATAGAAAAAATTATTTAAATTAAATTAAATTAAATTATATATATATATATATTCAATAGAATTATTAATATATTTCAATACAATATATATACATTATATATATATACGTTATATGACTTTTAAATAAACTAATTAAGCTATTCAATTGATGTTGGATTTCAATAATGATGTAATACATTATCATAAAATGTAACTTTTATTTTTAGTTTGATTTAAAACTTATCTAAATATAGACATTTTATTTTACGACATTTAATTCAATTCAATTAAAGTCAAAACTCTTATCTTTCGATAAATCCTATACAAAAATTTTCATTTGATATTACATCCCATAGTCTCTATCAAACGTAATAGCAAATGATGTTTTGTATGTATTAAACATTACTCTGTTTGTATGCCTTTCCCTTTGATGAGCCATTGAGTGACGTAAAACATCAGTGCCTGACGTTTGCATATACGGCATGATATTGTTTACCGTTTCATAAATATAAAGCAATACACATAAAGCTTATGATTAAATTTAATATTACATAAGACATCAAAATATCCAGATAAATTTAATTGTTAAATATACTCAATATATATAAAGTTATATATTTATTGTTGTATTGGAGGCATTCAATTACTCTTTGGCATTCAAGTGGTATTACACACCATATACCGTATATATATATATAAAGTTATACATCCAGGTCTCATACAAACAATTAATTATAGTTATTGCAAGAAAGTGTCATTTAATTAAAAGCCCGGATAGGGGTCTAATGCACTGTACATATAAACATAACACATACTGCATATACAATACTGTATATAAATTTATAAGGTATATACTGAATATAATAGTTAGTTTACTTAGAAAATTTATACACAGAATATTCTATACAATATATGCACTAAAATTTTAGTGACTAAACTATAGTAAACTAGAAAATTGTGTTTCACTCATAAGGCATAGTATTTATCGCAAATAAATTTATCATTTTTGTTGACATTTACTGAACTATTTGTTGATATCCCCAAGCATTTGGAAATTAATGAGTTGTTTAGTGCACTATATTTTATGATTGCAAACTCTTGATTATTATTATTATTTATTATTATTATTACTTTTAGTGTATTTCGATTATATTCAAAGTCCAATCATTAGTTTGTCGTAAAGTTAAAAGATTTTGAAACTCAAAATTGTATCTAATTATGAGCCAAATGTTGTGTTACTGTTTAATTATAGCTGCTGTTGAAGCATTACCTTAGATGACTATGACTGTGATTGATTTACTCCCTGTCCTTTATGTGTACTAACACATCATTACGCTTTCAGATTAACCATTACATCAAAATATGCCTTTTGTCTTATCATTTATCAAACACTAGGATTTCTGTTATGTCATATAAATGATTTTATGTTTATATATATATATTATACATAAAAATATACAGTTTATACTGGGTTTTAATATGTTTTTTTTAAATATAATATAACATTTATGATATTTCAATGCAAATAAAAAACCATAGCAAATAATGTCTATTCATAAAAAACTAAATATACATATACAACATAATGAATTTATTGTAACAAAATAAACAAAATAAATAATATACAGTATACACACAYATATATATATATATATATATATATAATAGAAGTTTGTATTCGACAAATTTAATATAATTTATAAATATAACATCTATTATTTGATATATATTTTTTGCAAACTTATTATTTATAACGTTAATATTTTTTTTATTGTAGCTATTTTTTTGTAAATATATTATATATCTGTAATTTATATTATATCAACTTAAATATGTTATTTTCTATGTTGTGGTAAATGTATGATAACAGCCCTCAGTGCCAACCCATCAGACAATGATAATCGAGGAGTTTGAACCCGACGTCTTTCGGCAACTCATTGAATACATACACACCGGTTGTGTTACACTTCAGGCCAGGACTCTGTTGGGTAAGTCATATATATATATGTTTTTTAGATATATTATGACAGTTATTGTCTGAGTTTTGCGCAAATAATGCAAAATATAAAATATTGAATGCAAATCATGTTTATTGCAAAGTACAGTACCTGTTGTTGACTCAACAAATTTTATGTGTTTGACTTATAAATGACAGCAATAAAATAATAATAAGTTTATAACTTATTAGCAATACGTTTAGACTATTTGCTAAATTTTTTATATTGATAACTAATATTATATATACTGTATATCTTTAATTAATTAATTAGATTTATAATTTGGTTGATAAAAATTTGATAAAAATTTGTACCTCTAAATTATATACAATACTGTATATCAGGGTTAATCAAGGTTTTGGATTTATGAAAAAAAATCGTTTAAAAATGTAATAAAAGTCTACACCTACCATATGCCTTCCTCTCAAGATTTTTGTCCCCCTATACCTCCCTAAAATCCAAAAACCTTGATTAACCCTGATATACATATACAGTATTGTATATATACATGTAAAAAAATTATTACTATATAACTATAAATATTGTTGTAAAAGCAAAAATTTAATTAAATTTTTTATATCTAAAATCAGATCTATGTGATTATGATAAGTATATATATATATATATATATAAACAGTATATATATTACTAAACTTGGTGTTCATTCAAATAATAAAAAATGTTTTGCTTAAAACAATATTATTATAAATAGTTATTTTTGCTTAAGATTTCTAAGAATTTTTTAGATTATTTTTTACAAAACATATTTTTGCCAATTATTTTTGTCCTTTGCTTTTTTACTACATATACATTATAAAGTATAAACTTTATATTTATACTTATATACATTGTATAAATTCTGTATTTATATATACAGTATTATTATTATTATTATATATTGTATGTAATACTAGCAGAATATTCTTGACAAAAATGTTTTAACAACTTTGTATATTTACACAAGAATTTTATTCCCCTCGTATTAAAGCAAAAATATTTTTTTAACAAACTATAATTTTTATCGTTAAAACATTTTTTTTATCAAAATACAAATACTTACTATGTTTATATAAATTTAAAATAATGTACAGTACGGTATTATCAAAATACAGTTTATTATAACATACATTTAAATTAGTACAACTTATCTATATACTGTATATATATATATATGATATAATATACAGTATAATAATATCATAATAATATATTTTGTTTGCATTTTTAAAGTAAATCTTACTGTTTTTGTTTGCCTTTAAATTAAATAAGAGTTTTTTTTATTAATACTTTAAGCTAAAAATACACAAAAATGAGTTATTTGTTTATCGATAAATCTACACAAAAAATATAATGAAAGAAACCCGAAATATATTAGAGAAAAGCATTAAATTATAATAAATGGCGTTTTTATAAAACATATTTTTATGACTTTTAACAATATTATTGTTAATGTTGTTATAAATATAAAAATTATATTATGACAAAATTCAATTATTTTATTTAAAATTTCAATAGATAATAATAATAAACTTTGTTTTTTCAGTTATTTAACTGATTTTTATCTCAAAGTAAATGATATGATATTTTTATGGTAGACAAAGATATTTAACTATAGATATATAATTATATTATATAATAAAATAGTTTAAAAAAAATTATTTATAAAATTTTTGTAAAGAATAATTCCTGAATAAAAATGAATATAATTTAATATAACATTAATGATCTCATAAATCATTTTGTGTTGAAAACTATTTTTCAAAAGCTATAAAATTATTTTCATACAATAAAACAACTTAAAACTTTATAAATATAATAAATATAAAAGTGAAAAGCATTTGTCGTAAAATTATTTTTTAGATATGATTGTTGGCTATTATTTATTTGATATTATTTTATTTGGTCAGAACTGTCACATTATAAGACCTTATATTAAGGTTTTTATGATAAATTAATCAATAAAATAATATACAATTAATAATTAAAAACATTGTCTTTTGCAATTATTTTCAAATTATTCGACATATTTTTAATATATCATATATTTAATTATTTGTTTTAATATTGATTAATGTTTATATAAACTAATATTATTAAATAACAATTTATTTATTAGTTATTTTAATTATAAATGCAAATATAAAGTTATTTTGTACTATTGAAATGTTCATTAAATTAAACTAATAATGAATATCTTTAAAATTTCAAATTATTTACAATAAATGCTTTTTATAACGTATCGCTATTTAAATATATAAAACATTTATGAAAAGATATTTTCACAAAATTTATAAATTTTAATACTTTTACAGATTAAGTGTTACTTATTATTTGAAATATATCTTAATTTTATGTGTTTTTATGTCTTTAGCATTATTTTGTGTAAATTTATAGAAATATTTACAATTTATTTTTAAGATTAAATATAATATTACAAGTTTAATATTATAAGATAGAAACACTGAAAAATAAAATATATATTATAATAAAATAGGGATTATAGTTATTTACATATAATAGGATTGTCAAAAATATATTTTTGAAAATAGTTGCTATTTTTAATTATAAAATTATGATAATTTAGTAACTATTTAGTCATAAAACTTAATTTAAATACATTTCACAAATAATATATATTTTTCATATTATTTTTGTCATTAATTCATAATATATTTAATATTTTTATTTTTAATATCGATGGCATTTAATGCTTTATATAATCTCTTATTCCGAATAAACAATTTGTTATTTATAGTATAAATTTTATACTATTATTAATACCTTTACTGTATATTTATATTATTAGTAATAATGCATTAATAACTAAAAAAATGGAATTATCACATTTAATTTAAATTGTGAAATATTTGTTAATATATTGATTTAGGGGTGATTCACATATTAYGTTCGCACGTAACCGCCCACCCTAAAAATAAAATAAGATACCACTATATTTATTAATAATTTAATTAAAATTAAATCTTTAAATCACATATCCTTAATGTAGACCTCTTATCATGGCTTTGAGTTTGACATCAATTAATTTAAACTATAAATAATATTTAATGAATCTTTTATAAAATATTTAAAATACTGTAATTAAAACTATTTCTATTAAAAATTTATATATTTATTGAAAACATGTTATTAAACCTTTATTATCAAAAGATTAACTTTGATAAAAATTAACCATTTAAATTATTTAAATGAGAACGTTTTTAAGGTCTCTACCTCTCCTTCACCCAAGTGCAAACGTAATATGTGAATCACCCCTTATGCATTTATGAGTTATACTAAATTTTATCATTACTTATTTCTATTTTTCGTTATGATTGCAATATTATTTGTTATATATATCATTATTACTTAATTTTTTTAAATTAGTAGAATTAATTATATGTGAAATTTTTGTAATTTTAGTTAAATTAGTATTAATAATAGTTGACTTAATATAATAATATTTTTTTAAACACAAAATAAAATAATGTGTGATGTAATGATTGATAACAAACAATTGCATATATTTTATGGTTATTCTATACAGAATATGCACTTATTTTATATATAAAATATATTATATAAATAATATACTGTATTTACTTAATTTTTTATTATAAAAATAATGATATTTAAAAAATAAGCTTATTWAAAAAAGACTACAAAAAAATTTTTAAGAATATAATTTATTTTTAACGATATAATACTTTTTTGTTAAAGAATATTCTGTGTATTTTGTTGGTCTCATTATAAAAATGAAAGTTATAGTAGAGTACTTACAATTAGCTCTCTCTCTCTCTCTCTCTCTCTCTCTCTCTCTCTCTATCTATCTATCTATCTATCTATCTCTCATTCTCTCTCTTCTTACATGTCTATGATTTAGTCTAATTTTAAATAAAAAATCAATAATATATATATAAATTTTATGTGATATAATCATTATCAAAATAGTCAAAACTAGTTTTAACAATAAAAAAAATATTAAAAAGTGACACAAAATTTTCTAAAAAATAACAATTTTAATATAATGACTATGTTTTTTATGTAATTCATTTATGGTAATATACAATTTAAATTAAATTATTTTCAAATAAACGTATTATTATATATCAGGGTTTATTAGTATTACATACACTACTAGGGTTTGAGTTATGCTTAGAGTCATAGTATTAAAACTATTATTGTGTTATGACACGGTCAGGGATCTATTGATGAATCCTACCGACTGCGCCAATTGTTATGACATTTGATAATCCTTATGAAACCGTTAATTTTTCAATAATAATGACAAGTATATTATGAGACCAATTAGACTGTTAATCAGGTCTTTAAAGGACTTCTCAGATGATAAGTGTGATCACTGTGCAGTTGTGGTAACCAAGTGGTGGCCAATTATGATCCAAATCCTTGCACACGATGGTAGTGATTGACAATGAGTTGAACACAAGTTTAAGTTAAAGACTTTTATTATAAATCGGTATCAATTAAACAATGGTTTAAGATATGTATATAAATCTGTATATGAATTGGTAAAATAGGTTATAATGGATAACACGTGGAGTAGAGTACAGTAGTAGTGACTGTGAGACTGGGCTCAGGTAAGAGATATACAGTGGCAGTGACTGTGTATGAGATGTGATGTGTACTGACTGACTGACTGGTGTACTGACTAATGAATACAGTAGTTGTACTGTATTTATAGTGAGTTGATATACAGGTAATGAATTGGAGGGAAAGGTAGTCATTGGACTATTTGAATATAAAACGGTTGAATAGTTGATGTGTTGGACATTGAGGTGCCAGTGATTGGTGTCACTGACCAGGATATACAGGTAAATGGTTAACAAACGGTAAAAGTAATACATAGTGTAAATATAAGGATTAGTGAATTACAGTGAAATAGGTATTACAATAGGAATTAAATAAAAAATATAAATCTAAAATTATCGGTAATTGGAGACTACATGGATGTCTTCAACAATTGTATTTATTTGTCTTATTTTAATAAACTGTTTTCATATAATAACTATTTGTTTTCATTGATTCACACACTCATCGGTCTGGCGATTCTGTCGTTASAATATTAATATAATAATATATTTWAAAAAAATATTATCCCATAAATAATAATATTATTTTGATGAACATAATAAATATATTAATTTAATCATTTTAAACTCGTTTGTAGTTTTTTCTATTTATTAATAAATTTATTTTGAGTTGATTTACATAAATACTGTAATAAAATTTWAACCGAAAATCTTTGAGAGAGAAAGAGTACTATGAATTGAACAAAAAAATAGACTTTACTATGAATCCAAAAAATAATAAACTACCTGTACTTAAATAATATACTGTATATCTTAATAAAAGTATTTTATGTATTTCAAWTTTTTTTGTATAATTTTAAATACATTTTCTACAGTAAAAAACGAGTGTCAAGTATTTTGACGACAATTTCATGTTGTGCTCAGTTTTCAATATATTTTTAAACAAATAAAAAAATCTTGTTTTTCAATAGTACTCGAAATTAATTTTATAAAAAATGCATGCATTCAGATATATTGTATATCGTATAATATTTATGTAATATATAATCCTATTAAACGTAACTCAAAATTTATTGAACGATGTATTAAATTTATAATATTACAAAATATATTTTATAAATTTTGATAATATAAATAAAACATTTGCTGTTATATATTGTTTAGTCGATTCACTTAACAAACGGTATTTTTGTTTTATTTAATGTATATATACTGTATATACAGTAACTTATATATTGCAGAGATATTGTATATTTGATTTAAAACAATAAAATATTCATGTTTTGGTATTTTAATAAATGCAATAAACTTTGAGAATATATATTTATATTTAGCTTTAATCTTTGTGTTCATGATGTTATAAATTTTAGTTTTTAAAACTGACAATAGTGTTAGCAGCTTAATTTTTWTAAAAATAGGGTATATAAAATATTTGGTCCATAATTTATTTGTTTAATGTCATATTTATTATAATTTATGAATTTTATAATTTTTTTTATTCTCACATATTATATTTGTGATATAATAATTTTTTAAAGTTATTTATGTATTTCTATATATAAGATTAAGCGCACATAAAGTTATATAAAATGTTTATTAAATCTAAACATAATATATTTTATGTGTTATATTAGATTTTAATATCCTGTATAATAYTATGTATGATATTCTAGTTTGATATTAAATATAACAACAAAAATATATGTACTAATGTTAGAAATCCTAATTCTGATAAAAAAAATAAAATTTTTATTATAATTTAAAGTATTATAAAGATTTACTTATTTTCTTGTTATAGATACTGTATTATTTCTATGAATGATTTAAAATTTTGTTTATTAGATAATGTATTTACTAAAACTTAGTATATATTTTATAATAATATTTTATCGATCTATGATATATTGTAGTTAATTTATAAATAAATAAAATATGATAAATGACATAATTTTATAAATATTTTTATATCTTATTTTATTATAACATAAAATTGAAATTTATGATCAAAATATTTAATATACTTTTTATTTAGATTTCAATGTCATTTAATGTATTTTCAGCAAAAATCACTACTTTAATATTTATCTAAAATTATTATTGTTTACAATATATTGTAAAATATTTATATTTAAGTTATAAATTAATAGTATTATATTTGTTTTATTTGTTAATAAAATGCAAAATTTACATATTAAATATCTTATACATTAAATCAATATTTTTAGTTTACAGGAAAAAAATCTATATATTAAATATTAATAATTGAGTGGTGAAACTCATTGCTAACATATAGAAAATAGATGTCAAAACATTTTTGATTATATACTATAAATAGATTTTCATAAAATTAATGACAAGTTTATGGAAGAATATATCATATAATATCAAATAAATGTAAATGAAATAGTGATGTTTAGTTTAGTTTTAATTTAATTACCAAATATTTTATTTAATGTAACAAAAGTATGCACGATATGTCATGTGATTAGTGTGTGTGTGTGTGTGTGTGTGTGTGTGTGTGTGTGTGTGTGTGTGTGTGTGTGTGTGTGTGTGTGTGTGTGTGTGTGTGTGTGTTAACAACTGTGTACGCTTTCAAAACTCAAATTTAATCCCTGTCATCAATATTTTGATGCATAATGTGTGTGTGTGTTATTGTAATTGAAAAATGTGTGATAATATATGTTTAGTGTTTATTAAGCACACGTATGGTTGGACATCAAATTGAATTAATATCCGCTAAATATTTTATGCCATTAAAGTTGTGGTTGACATGAAATATACAGTTTAATGAATGTATTTCGTAAATCTAATGCTTATATTATGTTTTTGTTATATTTTWATACTCAGCTGTACTTTACTAATCRTATTTAGTTTATTAACATATGCATTAACACTGTGTAGCTAATGAAATATCTTTTTAAATACATGTAGAGAGAGAGAGAGAGAGAGARAGAGAGAGAGAGAGAGAGTATTTAAATTATGACTGAATATATAGATTTGGAAATAAGTATTTTTAAAAGTTTTATCTCATTTAAAGTATAAACCCATACTCTGCTTCAATATACAGTTTACTATAATACWGTACAGTATTCATATACTGTAGTTAATAATATTTAGTTGATTTTGATGCATAAAAACGTGCAAATATATAATATATGTTTTTATTCAATATATTTAAAAATATATGTATAGTTGTCTAAATGAACTTCAATATTGCTTTTATAAAAGAAATATTTGCTTTAATTTATATAACTTGTTGATTATAATCTATTWTAATATATGATATACAGTATAATAAACAATATAAAGTATATACTATTATACTATTTAATATACATATATATATATATATGTTTAAAATATATTATAAATAATGTTTAATTAAATCARATAACATAAATTTATATTTTATTTAAAATTTATTAACATGTGAACAGATAAAGCTTTTTGCATTATTGATAATATTATAATAATATATAATCAAATAAAATATTATTTTAGTATATTTTGTAGAAAAAAAACTAATAAATTTTTGTATTACTTATAAACTTTTTTTTATCATAAAACTAAACATAATGAATACATTGCTGACAAATTATTTCTCAATATATTCCTTAATATAAATTTGTTTTATCCCTTAAATTTAATATAACTTACATTATATATAATAAAAGTAGACCTTTAAGTAAAAATGAAACAAAACTGCTTTCAGATATCCATTTACAGTGTTGTTAACAACGAAAGCCATTTACGCAACATTAAGTGTTTGTCTGTTATTTAATATAAAGTAACTTAACATCAAAAATATATAAAGAAAAGTAAAAGTAAAACATATAAAAAAATAAAGTAAAATAAGTAAACTAAAGTTAAGTGATAATTGTTGGTTAAAGTCAAGAGACGTTATGCACTGAATGTTTGAAGTGATACCCAATAGTCCAGTATTTTGTGTACTATACTGGTTATGATCCCCGAGTCAGCAGTAATTGTATGACTGCATGACATTAATACATACCTATACTGTATATATAAAATACATACATATAGAGTGAGAGAGACAAACATAGCAAACAATGTGTTATCGATGGCTATTAAAATAATCTCATTTGTTTTATTGTACATGTATTGACCAACAATGTCAATGACAATAATAGACAAAAGCAAAACAAAAATCAGGTTATATTAGAGTCAAATAAAGTCAAACCTAACCAAACATAACATTAAATCTATTTTGCCATACGGTATGATACAGTATAAACCAATATAGTGTATGTCGTGGCAAATAAAGCTAATAGCAGTCGAAACCTGTAATAAGACATAAATTACTAATTAATTTATTTGATCACTACTAACATTGCTTTTWTGTTTTGTTTTGTATCCCCTCAACTATTTGGCTGTTTTATCAATCGTTGGTACAATTTTTAATGGACAGGTCTAATGAATGCGGCCGACTATTATGGTTTAGACGAATTACGGCGCGCCTGTATGGGGTTTGTCACGTGTTGTATAACAGTCGATACCGTCAACTCTATACTGGCCTCAGCCGAGCGATACATACAATACAAGTGCACCAAATCTCTTGTACAACGAGTAAGTACTGAATATATTTATTTTTAGTAAAACAGTATTCATTTTTTAAAAAAATATACTAATGTGTACTAAAATTTCTACTACTGATAGCACATTGAAAAATAGGTTAAAGAATATTATTGTTAACATATAATAGAGAGAGAGAGAGAGAGTTATATACTTTGAGAATATTCTTTAATCCATTTTCCAGTTTGTTATCAGTAGTAATGGTAGTATACATTAGTTGTTTGTTGTAACAGTTAATAGTATATGTATTTAAAAGAGAAAGACACAAAGCAAATAAAAATTTATTACTTGTTTTCTCAGTATAAAAATAAATGTCTCTCAAAATAAAAGCAAAATAATAGTCCAGAAGTTTTGCTTTTATGTCTTTATATTTAGGGATTTTGTTTTGTGAATTGTATTTAACAATACTTTATGTGTACACAAACTATATTTTCTAATAGAGTTTTGAGTTATATTGTATTTCCGATAAATAATAATAATAAGAATAATAATAGTGTAATAAATAGAGTAATATAGTAATAGTTATTATTTTATTGTTTTATATTTAACCAAACTTTTTTATTTTAAAATTTTTTTCGATTTATGTGTTTTAAGTTAGCTTTGAAAAAACAACAACAAAGAGATAAATAAAGATAATGTAATAAATTTTTTATATGACTACTGGCGTGAAGTGACTGTAATTCAATTTATTAGTTTTTGATAAACATTATTATATATAAAAAATGTTTTATATTTAGTGACATTTTCTAATATCATTTATATAGTATTTAATCTAAAAATATATCAATAAAAAATAAATCGATACATACAAAAAACACATTATTAAACAGATAATATTATATAACATATACAATAAATTTAACTTAATTTATGAAAAAATAGTCTAAAATATGATAAAAACAATGATTAGGTACTCGAATATGTGGATAATCACGGAAATGAAGTGCTTAGTCTCGGGTCGTTTGCATTATTACCCGAACATGTGGTACGCCTTATACTGGCCCGGGAGGAGCTAAAGGCCGACGAATTGCACAAATTTCAAGCGGCCCTACACTGGAGTCAACGTTACTGCGATGGATCGCCCGGTGCCGCCGATCTCAGGGACGTTATGTCCAATTTTTTGGAGTGTATCGAGTTTTATAAGATACCCGCTTCGGTATTGATGCGTGAGGTCCACCCATTAGGTGTTGTGCCCGACCACGTCATCATGAATGCACTGGCATTTCAGGTATTTACCAAATTTATTGTTGATTATATAATCGTTAATAATAATACTACAATTTACAAAGATGTTTGAAATACATTAATTATATAATATTTATGTAATAATATATCTATAATAATAATTAAATGACTTAATATTTTTAAAATATAGTATTATTATTATTATATAAAATGTCTTCTCAATAGTTATTTTTTTASTATTTTATTAGATTTTATTTTATACGACTTACTATGTTTAAACTATTTTTATATAAATATTTAATTATAGTATTTACCAAACATTTGAATAATATAAAAATTTCTTTTACAACAATAMTATTTTTTTAGTATTTGAGTGTAAATAAAATGAATTTACGTCAATACATAAAATCAAATAATGTATAGAATTTTATATATTATTGAATATTATAGAGATTACGAATAAAAATTTTGTGACACAATCAACTAATTTGTATAATAATTGAATAGAAAATAATTAGTTTTTCAAACAATAGAGAAAATAACACATTATATATATATGACTATTATTTTATTGACAAAAATAAATTAATTCATTTTTCTTCCGGTAGACATATATATATATATATATATATATATATATATACGGTATATACTACTATTGAATAGGMAAACAAACAAAATATTTGATAGTATACTAAAGTAGATATATGTTGCAAAAAATACTTTAATTTTTTTGTATTATATTGTTTAGTGAATAAATATGATAACATATAGAGCAAATATTTAATTAATTCAGTAGACTTTTGATAGATTTTATCATAGCTTGAAATAAAAATGTTTGCTAAATTTTAATAATAATATTGTTGTTCAATAGCAAAAAAAATACAGTATCTTATCTCTAGTAAATAATTTTTTGTTGTCGTTGCAAAACTTAATTAAAAAAATAAAAATTTCCCATATATTCAGTAAATAATGCCATAGATACTAAAAACTATGTCTCAATAAATTATATTAATTTGAAAACTAGTATTTTACAATTGGTATGTTATTTCAATGTATATGAATTTATATATAGTATTTATACAGTTAATACTCTATAAATACATTACAAACGGATAAAAATATAATTTGATAGCTCTTTAGCTTATTTAACTAATAGTCAGAAAAAACATTGAAGTCGAGTAATGTAATCATTAATCAAAAAACAAAAATTCATAGAATAAAAGCATTAATCAAATTATTTATTAATTGAAGGATAAAAATAGTAGAAAAATAACAAGTGATTAGTTTGTGTTTTTTGATTATATAATATACATAAAGTATATATTGTAATCTATTTTAATTTATTTTTGCCTATAATTCCTGTATATATTTAAAAACCCAAATATTTTTGAGTTAATCCTATTGTAGAGCAATTACTGTATATTATGTTGTTTTTGTTATGGGCTTATAATTAGATAAAAAATATAATTGTTATTTTACTGTATGTATATTATTTATTCATACTTTTTTAATGTATTATTAATTTATTCAATTTAATATACAGTATTAGTAAAACATAACATTATACCAATATTTTACTGTATTTATTTTTATATCATCACAAATATCTAATATCGTTTAGTCTAATAATTATTGTGTACTTTTTAGCATTTAATGCCATCTATTAATGATTATCTATTTATAAGTCATGCATCACATAGTAATAAATTTATTTATGTATAATATTATACCGCATTATTAATATTACAGTAATATATGATAAAATAAAATTATACAAATTTTGATACTTGAGATCTAAGTTATAATTTAACATAACATTAACTATTAAAAAGTTTTAATTTATTTAAATCATAGATATAGCTTATGATATGAATGTTATTATTTCTAATAAATATACTGTATTTTTGTTAATTTCAGTTACTGTATATATATATATACAGAATTTATCTAAATTTATTTTTAATATATTATTGACAATATAGAGTATTAGTCACTTGAGACACAAAAATGATTTTAAATTATATTTTTATGTAAATGATTGCATATAATTTKTAKTTATTTAGTTTTGAAGCAATGAATAATTTGAAACGAATTTAATTTATTTTAATGAAGTTTACATTAAATAATTTTATATAAAATGTATTAAATAAATAAAATATTTAAAAATAAAAATAATCTATAATATTGTGTATTAATTTTAAACTTTTAAGTAATGAATATTTCTTAAATAATAATTAATATAAATATGCAAATAATTAAATTTTTAGAAAAAAAACTAAAACWAAAATAATATTTTATTAATTAAAATCTTTAATTTTACATTTATTATAATATATAGTGTATATACATTACAGTATAACTGATGATATCATCTGAAAAGTTACATTATTAGACAAATTCATTAATAATTAAATTATAATATTTTGAAATTTTTTTAATTAAAATTAAAAATTAAAATTACTTTAAAAGTAACATAAAATAATTCTTAATTAGAAACTTATACAAAATTAATATTTCTGATTTTACTATATATTAGATATTCAACTCAATAGGTTTTAATGTTTTATTTGTTATAGAGTTCCCACTGTATGAGACATTATCAAAATTTTAAAATTAATTTATTATTTAATAATTGAATACTCATTATATATATCATTAACTATATATTTATATTATATTTTCAGAAAACTGGTTTTTAGTTAACTCACTAAATATAATATATTTATTATAATGGTTTTCTGGGACGGATATTATAAAATCTTAATATTCGATGTAGCGCAGCTCAGGAATGTAGGGACAGGGAGGTACTGTATCTCAAAAACTATAATAGATATCAAAATATAGTAAAAATTATTATATACAGGGTAAAAATTCATTTCATACGTGTTTTAGGATTTTTAAAAATATTGAGTTATTTTCGAACAAAAAATATAAAATTGTCAAAAATGCAAAAGTTTGATATAGGTTAAATTAAAAGTGTCAAGGTGTTTTAAAATTTAATTAATTGATCTAGAATCTAAATTATATGCTTAATAATTTGTCTATACATGAATTTTAATTATATAAACTAGTTACTTAGTTATTTAATAAAAACTATTTTTCCATTATATAACAAAATTAATATTAAGTAATATTGCACTTATGTATTATTTAAATTACATAATGAGAGAATAGTTTTTATTAAATAACTAAGTAACTAGTTTATATAATTAAAATTCATGTATAGACAAATTATTAAGCATATAATTTAGATTCTAGATCAATTAATTAAATTTTTTGACACTTTTAATTTAACCTATATACTTTTGCATTTTTGACAATTTTATATTTTTTGTTCGAAAATAACTCAATATTTTTAAAAATCCTAAAACACGTATGAAATGAATTTTTACCCTGTATATAATAATTTTTACTATATTTTGATATCTATTATAGTTTTTATATATATACATGAGCTGCGCTACATCGAATATTAAGATTTTATAATATCCGTCCCAGAAAACCATAGTACCAAAAATAATAGTTTTATTCTATCTATTATATTTAGTGAGTTATTCACTAAAAACCAGTTACCACCCTTCTGAATGCGACTGTATATTTAATAAGCTATCTTTCATTTTGTGTTAACTCAATTTTTATCTAAAAAAATGTATTATAAAGTATCTCTTCAGCATTTCTATCTAATTATAAATAAATCACTAACAAGTGTTACAATCATTTTTTGTAACTTTAAAAAATATAAAGTAAGAACATTTGAAATTTTTTTAGTATAATAATAATAATAATCAATATATATATATATATATTTTTGTATAAATTTTTAATATCTGAATTGTTTTATATTTAACTTATAATTTTTATAAAATATTGATTTTATATAATTTTTTTAAATATGATAATTAAAAACATATTAATATTATTTAGTATAATAGTTATAATAACAAAGCATTTTTTATAGACAAACAATAAATGCAATCAATCATTATATATAATTATAGTCCTGTATATAGATATCATGCTTCGTATTTAAAGTCTCATAAATAATGGCAAAATATTTTCATGTTTTTATCACTGAATAATATACAACAACAATGAGATCTCATATATACACACATAAGTGATGCCAACCATTAACTTATATATCTATTCATTGGAGAGATGTCTTAATGTCTCCTAAAGTGTCATTGAGTTTGCTTTGCTATTGAAAAAAATTGAGAGAAAAAAGTAGTCTATTGTTCAGTCATTAATCAATAAATCATTGGTTGCTCTATATTTCAATTGGAGAGATAGATAGACAAATAAAGAGCCAATTTATAAATAAATGATAAGTTAGACAAATGAAAGTAAATGAGAGAGAGAGAGAAATATTTAAAATTAAAAATATAAATTGAAATAAATATTTAAAAAATCAATAATTAAAAATAATATTTTTTAAAAATTAATTTATAAATATTTAAAAAATAATAATTGTATTATTATTTTATGTATATTTATAGGCCGATCCCAGTAGTGTCGACATCCATAAGATTGAGTCACCCAACCGTTTTCGCCGTATGACACTTCCGCACGCCTTCAACATAGCCGGCAGTGATCTCTTAAAGTTGCGACAATCGGCTAACTTTTGGGCCGAACGGGCGGCCAATAGTACAATACAAGAGTCGTCATCGACGGCCACAACAACTAATCACAGCTCTGCCAACGCTAACGAAGAAAAGAAAGAGAAGGAAAAAGAGTCAAAACCGTCGAGAATTGGAAAACGACGGCTCAGTAAACCATTTAAACGGTCGAAGACTTTAATGGAGAGCAGCTAATAGTTGTCATATAGTTATCATATAATATCTAATTGTTTGCCAATTAATTATTTGGCTCTAAATTATTATAATATATTTATAGATTATTATTATTATTATATTACTACTAATAAACAAAAATGTGCGACAAATTTTATGATAGAAAACAAAAATTCATCGACTTATTGCTTATTTGTCGTTAAATACAGCAATCAGTTTATTGTTGTTCACAATTTAATTAATTGATACCACAATCTAATGTGAAATTAAATAAAAACTAACTTTATTTTTCTATTTTGTGTGCCATATATATTGTATATTCATATATCATAAAATTGATTAAAAAAATATATGTTAAACGCAAAAAACATATTTAAACTATAAGTCCATAGACCTGATTGCACAACAAAATAATGACAAAAAAATCGTAACATCAAGAAATGTGTAAACAATTAATAATAAAATTTATTGAAAATTGTTTTTTTTAAAGCGCTATAATTATACTGTAATTATGATTATTATTTATATATTAATATTATCAACCACTATACCGATATATAGCCTTTTGTAATTAAAATTGTTATTAAAAATATTTATAAACTAACAATTTTATAAAACAAAAACTTATGTGTCTAATTGTGATCTCTCACTCATTTCATCGCTGAAAAGCCAAATAAATACAAAAAACTCATCACAAAAGTCCTTAAAAACACAAAATATAATTATATATAATATACAGATATATACATTACAAATGCATCAAAAATTGTATTTAAATAGAATATTTGTTTTTAATTAGATTAATATAAATATAAAATAAATATATATTTATAATTACTTATATTAATAATTAATATAAAAAAATATTTGTTAACAAATTATAAGCCGTCTATAGCCAATCACACAAACAATTGTATGTACATTTGTATAAATATAACATATATATATATATTATTTATATAATATATAAAATAATTGTATATGTATTTAAAAAACATATAGATTTCTACAGAAAACAAATATTAATTATTAGAAAACAAAGATAAATTATTTACATTTATTTATTATTTATTATTATTATTATATTATTACTTTATATTTAGAAACATTGTTCAATTTTTATGTTTTTTTTTCATTGTATATATAAAATTTATTTTGTAAAAAATATCATACATTATGTTTACACGCAATTTATTTTCACTAAATATTGATCTCATAAATATTATTTATATTATATAATATATATATATATTTAAATATTATTTGATAAATTGTATATTTACAGAACAACAACAACAAATATATGTGCCATAACTATGTGCTGTACTTATTAACATATTATTGAATATATGAATTGTGGTGAGTATTTGCACATAAAAATAAATCCATTAATTAGAAAAAAACACAACAATTCCTATTATAATGCCATTTGTTTGTATAATAGTTATTTTAGCACAAAACAGTTTTTTTCTGGGTATTAACTTAATTTATAAATATATTTTTAATTAATAACTTTAATTAAATAACCATTATATTAATTACTGTTGTCTTAATACGATTTTACCGCTGTTCTAGCAATTATTTGTTGCTATTTTTAATATGTTTTAAAAGCTTAATTTAATATCAAATAAATAAACGTAAATATATTAAAATCTTGTCTTTAAATTTTCTGATAACATTAATAATAATAATAATAGTTTATAGAATTATTTATTTTTAAATTAATTTAATTTTATATTTAATTTATTATAATTGTATGTAGCATTAATTAAATATTTAAAAAAATAAGCTTAAAATAAAAATTAATAAAATATATTCAATGTTTTATAATTTATAAATWTAGTATTATTAGAGTACTATTATTTTAATAAATATTATTATTCATTTTAAAAATATAGCAAATTATTAAAATGAAAGTTCACATTTTCAAATACTTAATGATTTATAAAAATTATTTTTTAACATTTATTTATTCTATTAATATTAAATGTATTTAAACTAAAAATAAATTATTACTAATTTTTTAAAAGTAGATAAAATGTCATTAAAATTATTTTTTTTATTATAAAATAGTTATTTTTAGTTAATAAAAATTTATTTAACAAATTTTATTCTAATAAATACTGACATTAACATTATGTACGTAGAAGTTATATATACAATATTAAGTTATTGATTTTTCCATTCATATTAACCAATATTTTATTATAAGATATATTTATATATAATAAGTTTCAAAATTAAACATTACAACAGTAACATTAAAACCCTGGCTAATTAAAAATAAATTGCTAACATTAGCAAACAATTAAATTATTACACAACATTAGTATATTATTTATTAGTAATCTATTATTTAATACATTTTAGTTTATATTATTTGATTATTACTTTATTTATTTTTAGAATATAAATTATAAAAATATAAAATATTATTATTATTAGATTTCTTTTTATTTTATAAAATACAAAAATACAATAAATTATATATTAATACATTATATACCGGTATATTAACAATTTGTTATATTAATAAACCACTTAACAATTATATAATAGAATTGCTAAAAATATAAAATATAAATATTTATTTTTATATTATATAATTTGATAAAATTGTCATATTTGTATAGAAATATTGAAACTCTATTAAAAATATTTAAATTTTATTAAAATAACATTTTATTGCTATTTTTATCAATTATCTATTGTATATTTAGAAGAATAACTATTTATATAAAATTAACTATATATTTACACAAATTCATATTTTTGTAAGTAATAATATAAAAAATGATCTAAAATATTAATAAAATTTATAAATTTTTATAAAATTTTACATATAAATAATTAATAAGAAACAAAAGTTAAAAAGACATTTAGGAATAATTTTTCATAATAAAACTAATTTGTTAAAATATATATATATATATTATTTCTAAAAAACTGTTAGTATCTAATACGGTATATCATAAAATATATAAATTAATATAAAATCAATATATTATGTTTTTAAAAATGTTTTGTTATTTTGTTTCTAAAAAACAACATTATATTCTGTTGTTGAATGCATTTATAAATTATGATGTCTTACATTACATTTATTGAATAATATTAATATTATATTATAGATGAAAAAGTAAGTAAAATTTATAAATAGTTAAACAAATACTTTTATACTATATTCTAGTTTATTGTAATACGATAGGTAAGCACCGGTCACTTGTTGCTTATGGATGTAAAAACATATTTTTCAGTAATAACCTACATTTACATTATAATACATTGTATATAATGTATTTGTAATGTAGATGTAATTGATCACTGAATCAAAAAGATATGTATAAAATAATTAATGTTTGCTTAACTAAATTTGAAAATATTTTATTATATTTTATGAAAATATAATATAATATTTGCCAAAATATTTTTATTAATTATTTTTTTATAATTATTTACTTAAACAATACAAATATGGATTATTTATTAAATATCTATTATATTAAATTTATACAGATACAAATATGTATAATACAGTATTGTATTATTTAATTAATTTAATTTCTATTAAATGCCCTAGGCAATGTTTAGATGTATCAGTTTTGTATATAAATAAAATTAAAAAATTAAAAATTAATAATTAATTTTGTATAATTTTTTACGACTGTATAAAATTTTTTATTCAGTTAATCATAAAATTTTGTATATTATTATTTGAAAAAAAAATATTTTATTTAATATTTAACTTTAAAATAAACTAAAATGTTTTAAATACATAATTTTAAATATAAATTTCAATACATAAATATAATAAAAAGTTATTTATTTTTATTAATCGCTATTTAAACTAAACGTTTTCAATTTTATCACATAAAAGTAAGTAATTCAAAAATAAAATATTCTTTAAAAAATGTCTAAATATTGTCAAAACATATACAATATTTATAAAAAATAATTTAAACAACAGTTATTATATACTACAAACTGTTGCATAAAAAATCAATAAAATAGATTGAAAATCTATCCCTAAAGAATATTCTGTTATATTTTATTAAAAACTGTATAAATATTTAGTTGTATAATAACGATATCTAGTATCGCATATAAATACTAATATTTTGATTCAAAGATATTTAATTTTTTTCTATATTATTCATCTTATTTTATCAAAAAATAAATAATCTAATAATATATTATAAATAAGAATAATGTTCTATTTAGATCATAGAATATAATAAAATTACTTGAATAAAAATATATTAAGATAAATTTGAGATATACTAATTTAAAATATCTTATAATACTATAATGCTTAAACAGGTTTATTTATAGTCTACATATGTGAATATGTTTTAGAAATTTTTCAAAATAAACGATATTCAATAATAACGTTATTTAAAACAATATAAGATGACTCTTATATTACTATTAGAGTTAGAGCAACATTTCCAGGGAAGTTCCTTAATAGAATTCCTCCAATTTTCCAGGAAATTATATTATTTTATTCATCGTTAGACAGTCAAAATATATTTTATATAATTACAATAAATAATACAAAAAATAAAGATTTTGAAAAAATTATTGAAATACTTAAAAAAATAAATTTCAATTTAATAAACTTAGTGAAATTATTTTTCTATGAATCACTAAAAATATAGTTTAATATAATACTTGTTTTTCAAACATCATAATAAAATTTGTTGTTTAGGGTTCAATAGCTAGCAGAACAAAGAAATAAATTTCCTGGGAATTCCCAGTCAGTTGAGAATATTTAGGATATTAAAACGATTGACGGAATTTTATCAAATTACTATCAATAAATTATTAAATTCATTGTGTAATTTAATATACTATTTTAAATTATTTATTATAATAATTTTTTTCAATACTGTTTTTATGTTTACAGTATATCATTTATTATAGTTTAAATACTTCTATAATAACATTGAAATATTTACCATTAAAGATAAATAATAATAATTTATAATAAATGCTAGATGTTTTTAATTGATGGAAGATTTTAATTAGTTAATTAATTGTGGCATATTTAATTATTAGTTTATACTGTAGAAATTTGAAATTTGAAAAATATATAATAAATTATAATTATATAAATAGAATAAAACTAAAATTTTTTATGATATCATTTAATTTTAAAAAATTAATAAATTTAAATAAATTGTCAAATTTTAGTTAAATAAATTTAATTAACTAATTTATTATTAAACAATTTGATTGTAATATCTTATAATTACTTTATTTTATTTTATAAATTATAACTTTTATAATCATTAATTATATGTTATAGTTTTACACTAGATGTCATACATAGTTGTTAACAATAAAATTATATAAATCTATTATATTTAATATTACAAATTTTTAAATTTAAATGAATTGCTATTTTTAAACTATACGTCACACTAGTGGTCAAAATTATTGATAAACTATCCATTTTAAGTTCATTAATATTTTAATACACATTGTATTTTAATTTAAAATATTAATTCACTTTGACTAATATATTGCATTATACTAAAAACCATTAATCATTTTTTAAACAATTAATTGATGTTTGTAATAAATTTATTAAATATAATTTATTAAATAAATATAGGGGGCTATATGCGAGTCTATACGGTATGTCAAAATTATTTTAATCCTAATTAGATATGTGTATTTAGATAATATATGTATAATAGCCATGTGTTTATTATATACCTTTATTTACTTATTTTATTTAAAACTTATTTAAAATGTTTTATCAAATTTGTTGTTTCATAATAACTACTGTATTATATAACCAACCGATGACCTAATACTGACGCCATTCAAACGTATTTGAAAAAAATATTTTTATTAAATAAAAATCGTAAAATTAACATTTGATGTAATATTAGTTAAAATAAAAATAAAATAGATAACATATACAAAAAAAATTTATTAACATATAAAATTATAGTTTAATTTGGGAAAATAAAAGAAAACGTTTATATTAGTAATGTTATGTAATAACAATTTAGACAAATTTGTTTTTTAAAATTATAATTTTAATATTTCTTAAATATTTTATATATATTTTGTTTTTATTTTATAAATATGGATTGCAATATTACATTTTTGCATTTTATATTGTATAATATATTTGTTTAATAATAATTTCTAACATTTTTATGTAATATTTAATAATTTATTATTAAATAAGTTTATGCAATAAATAATGACTTACATCTATTACAGTATATTAAACGCTATAAATAATATTGTATAGCATATTATAAATGTATCATATGATAGATATATTATTTATATATATATTATATATATATATATAATTGTAAATAATAATGTTTATACTTATATTTTATTACATAATAATAAACAGATAAAAAAATTATATAAAGTTTTCCAATAAAAAACTATATTGATAAAAAATATATTAATTTTATTTAGAAAAAGTTAAATATATTTTTAGGTTTTTTATTGTTTGAACTAAACTTATTTTTATATCTCATTTTGGCTTTTATATGTCACAAAATAATTTCACTTTTTAATGAAATTTTGATAGCTATTATATAATATAATACTTTATGTTATCTTTATGTTTATATAAATTTAGTAATTGTATTAAAAATATAGAGATTTTACAAAAAATCTAACGGATTATTGAATGAAATGATGAAATTGGTTTTATTAGTGCAATAAATGTTTTAAAAATAATTTTTCTATAAATAAATTAAACATTTATAGATAAGTATTATATATTATATTATGTATCAATACTATATTTAAAAATCTAATAATAATAATTATCAATAATAAATATTGTACTTTTAGTTAATGTGATAAATATGAATTATGTGTTTAATAAATTGAAAATAAATACTTAAAGTTTGTGTAAAAAACTCACATATAAAGTGATTTTTTAAGTTTATAGTATTTCTTTAGATATAAAATTTAGTTTAAAATTTTTGTTTGTTTTGTAGCTTACATACAGTATAGACATTGTATAATAAACTTTAAAGATAAATAAAATCTTCAAATGTTTAATTCATTTTGCAATTGATTTGAAGTCAACTTCAATGATGACCAGTAGTTTGTTTTTGTGTATATAATATCAATATATTATATATATATAAATACAGTATACAATCGTAGATATATTTACTGAAATAAACTAATCAAATATACTTACGTAGGTATTTAGACATTATAAATTATAATACAATGTATGAGTGTTTGTGTATCTAATGCAATCAATTTATACATTTTTAATTATAATGAATAATTCAGGTTTTTTTTGTAAGTAACAAAAAAAATCTTATCAACAAAACAAAATGTCCAGTATGATTAAGTTAATCTGATCAAGTTCAATTTTATTTAATTGCATCTACCATAAAATGTTGGCCATAAAATTCAATTGATATTAGCATTAATAATACTCAGCGGTATACATATTATATAATCGATATAAACTGTATTGTATATACTATATATTATTGCTTATATAATATCCAAAATATTCAAATACTACTAAATTGAACACAACATCAAACAATAAACAAAACAAAAAGTAATATCATAGCCAACAATAAAGCTTATAATATCCATACAAAACACTTTACAATGAAAATTATAAACAACAGGAGATGACTGATAACTGCATCGCAGGATATTTGAAAATTATATTTATTAATATATTTATTTCAGTGACCATTATGTGTAAGTCAATTATTGCATAATACACTAAAGTAATTTTGCTTACATTAATGTTTATATATTTTAAAGATATATTAGGTTTTATTGCATCAAATAATAAGCTATAGCTTTACATTATGTAAACTGTAAAGGTATACCATATACTATAAATACATATCCTTACTGTTAATATCAATAAACAATTGAGTTTCTAAAGTCAGAATCCACTTGTAAATATTTAGACTCATTTATAAAAATCCAATTTTTAAGGTTAAAAATAAAACATAAATAAATTAATATTAAAGCTCTTATAAAACAATAAATAATTTATTAAATAAAAACAATTAAATAGATTTCAATTAATTTTTATAGTATTTAATTTATGAAAGTTTTGAATGAAACTATTAGTGGAAATATTTGAAATCAAGTAATAGTGATTAAAAAAGTTTTACATTTGTTTAAGTTTTGTACTATTTTTGATACGAGCCATGAGTTTATAAATGGTTCCAGACTTTAATCACTCAATTGTCAAACAACACCTGTCTCTTGAAATATTAGACAGTTTTTCGTTATAAATATTTGTAAACATATAATAAAAATTTAATATTGCATTTGGTGTTCAGTAAATTAAAAAAAAACTAATTTTTAAATGATTTTAAATTCATTGTTAATTGTTAATTTCTCAAATTATAATTTACTTGAAATTGTAAATTGATAATTGTAATATTAAATAAATTATATATTTTAACATGTATTATACAGTATAATTTATATCGCTTAAGGTATGCTAAGTAAGTCATCGAGTATTTCAATAAATTGATTGTATTTTTTTACAAATTTATAATATATATACACAGTATATACTTTTACATACAAACACATAGATAATTGTGTGACATATAGACAGTTGTCACATAGGATTTAGTTAGACATTGAGTTTTATATTATTTTAATCGCAAAAATACACTTTACGTGAGATAAAAGATGTTAAAGTAAGTGATCTGTGAAAGTATGGGAATAAATACAGACGATTGTTGTTATTAGCTATAAAATTGTGAAAATAGAAATGTAATGGAAATTAATGCATTTAAAGTCGCTTTCATACAAATGGACTAACATTTCCTGGTTTTCACAAATATCAGTAAAATATATATAATATATAAATTGTATAGAGATTATGTTTTGCTGTATATAAAATCATTATATATATATATATATATATATATATATATATATATATATATATATATAAATTTATGTGAATATTTATTTAGTTTTATAAAATATACTTCAAGCAATAGTAAAAACACCAAACATATCAATTAATATTTAAATATTACATAAATTATAAAGAATTATAATTTTATATTAACAAAATTATTTTTTAAACTATTTATAATTTCGTAATTGTTATAATTAGGTTTAATTTACAAAATTATATAATAGAAATATTAAACATTTTATCTTTTCGTGCTATTATTTTCCGGTCGGATTTAATATATTAATAATTGAATTTTTAAAAATAGTTTTTTTGGACAAATATTTGCCATTATTATGAGCAATTATATATATAATTAAAATTAAATAATTTTAATTTTAACCAAAAATTATTAGAAGTCTTCAAATATATTTATATAAATATTTTGCTTTAATACTGTATATGATAATATAATTTAAGTTTACATTAAATATATTTAAATGACAAATAATGTTATTTTAAATTAAATACAGTATAAGTGATAAATAAACTTTATTTACTCAACTAAAATGTTTATATAATCTTTTTAATGCACGTAATATTTTATGATTAATATTGTTAAAAACATGTATTTGATAAATATTAATATTAAATTACATAAAATAATAAGTTTCTAGTACTAATAAATCTACATATTTTGTTTTTATATTTATAGTATACATGTTTATCATTGCAATTATTTTTGGCGTTTAGATTATATATATATATATATCATAAAATTTAATTAATATATATATATAACTTTAATAAATATTTATTATATAATTAAAAATATCATATATTTTAAATCACATTTGTGTGTGAAAAACATATTTACAAACATTAAGCTCATTTAACATGTATTATTGTTTTTATTAATATATTATAATTTATGATTCATAAGTCATATTATTGCATAAATATTAAATAAGACTAAAGAATATTCTGTTTTGGAGTCAATAACAGTACAACTGTTTGCACATATATTGCGAATGTCGGCACAGGTATAATGTAAGCGCATGTCTTGAAAGCACATAACTGTTAGTCTGCATGAAATCAACACAAGAATCGGCACTTCAATCATATACTATATATATGTATAGAGCGCCTGTAGTTTGAGTTTTGGGAAAACAGTAAAAAAACTTTTTGTTTGTCAAACTGTGTGTTAATTAAACGCAACTAATATATTGTATATAAATTGAGTATTAATAACTTTTAATATTAGCAGATTTATAAACATAAGAATAGTAATTAATTTTCCAAACTATATATAAATTTATATAAAATATTGTTTTTAATATTAATAGTTTTATTATGTGCAAGTGATTTCATTTATAAATTTAGTGTATATATATATTTATGTGTAAATTAAAAACTTAATCTTATAATATAAAACTATTTGGTAAAAAATTAAACAACCATTATAAAATAATAAAGGTATGAATAAATTTATTAAATATTTTTGTATAATTTAAGATAAATATAGAGTATAAATATAACAAAAATGATAATTTTAGTTAAATTTATTGCATATTTTTAAATATAGTTTTGCTTTAATGTAATTTTCAAGTAAAATTCTCTCTCTCTCTCTCTCTCTCTTTCTTTCTTTACATACGGGAAACCATTTAAAATGTTAATAAAAATTAACAGATTAGTCACACGCACTCAATATATTTAATGATAAATTATTTAGTCTGCAAACTAGTCTACAATATATAATTTTATGCAAAATGTTTTTTATACACAACATTAATGCAATCACAAATCTAATTTAGTATATAAAATATAAGTTTAATAAATAACTTTAAAATTATCTACTTTTTTAATTATACAATAAGTCGTTAATTAAATTATAAAATTAATTAAACTTTAGTTTATAATCTCTATAGTGTTGTTGTTGTTTAATGGAGAAAATAAATGACAGTTTTTGATGATAAGATCAAAGAGATTGTGTGATGAGATTGTGTTAAATAATATAAAAAATTGTATTTTTAATTAAATAAAATTTAGAATCTATTGCTACTAAAAATGACATTAATTTATATAATATATAATATTTAAATTTAAAGTCAAAAAATGTTAACATTACAAACTTATCCTACACTGATCCTACATATCATAAATATTCTTAAAACATAATTAAAATAGTTTATTTTTTTAAATAAATGAATTGAAATTGTTGAAATTTTATACTAAATTTTGCAAACAAATGCCTATAAAAATTATTTTTAAAAGTTATGTTAGCACTATAAATTATAATTTTTCAATTAATTAAATTTTTGTTTTTATTAATGCATATATTTAAAGTCAAATAAAATAATATATATACTGTTTAAATTGTTATAAAATTTATAATATTTAATTGAATGCCCAATAATATAAATAAAATTAGTTATAGGACGTACTTTAAGTAATCTCCCAGTTTTAAAGAATAAAAAGTTATAATATGAATAGTTAATGTTAAGAATTTTATTGTTTGTTGTTTTTTGATTAATTGTTATTTAAAACAATAAATAGATAGATATATATATTTAAAAATATAAATTTATATACAAATTACACAAATATTTTATTGTAATTAAAAACATATGAGAATTCATGTGAAATAAACATTTAACTTTAAATAAAAAAAATAGTTTATATGATTTATAGTATTTTCAAATAAATCACTATTTTGTTTTTTATAAAAACAAAAATCTCAAAATAATATAAATCTTATTATATATACGCTTTAAATAATAAATCTATTAAATAATTAAATTTTAAAAAATTATCTGGTTTAAATATTGTATAGAATGTATATATTATTTATTTTAAAAATCTAAAATATTTACCAATAATAAATTTTATGAAAACATAATTTGTATATTTTAAGTTCATTACTAACCACTGTATACAATAGTTTAATAAATATAAAAATATACAGTATATATATATATATTTCAAAATATAATCATTAATTAAAAAATTAATAAGAAATCTAATAATAAAATGGTTTATTTAATATATTGTAATGTATTTAATTCATTGATATTGATTGAAGTAAACTGACAATAGTTTGAAAAAGTTAATAAAACATTTTTATTATTAGATATATAAATTTTATTACTAAATGAAATTTTTTGTTTTTAAATTTTTTCAAATCCTTAGTTTTTAATAAATGTTTGCTAACATAAAATCGTTTGATATTTTCACACATTTTATGGTACATTAGTTTTTTCTAACTGAGGAAATTTGAGTGAGTGAGTAAATGAGAGAGTGGGTGAGTTAGTAGAAAAAGAGAGAGAGAGAAAAAAATAAACGGAGATTTAAAACTTATTTTTAAAACTATTATTTATTAGATATTAAATGAAACATACAGTTTGTATATCTACTGTATAAACATACTGTACTAATAAATCTAATAACACTATTTTATTTCATTAAAATTTAGTTTAGATGTTTTATTTATATATATATATATGCTTGATAATTTATATTTTAAACAAAAATATAGTTTTTGTCATTATTTAAAATAATTAAATTATTATTATTATTTGTTTAACAACATATAAATAAAAACAATAAAATCCAACATACATTTATGTATTTTAAACTATACAGTCGATTGAAATAAATTGATTGAAACTCACAAAAAAAGATTTTAGAGAAAAGCAAACAAATAAACAAAGAAAAACTAATAAATTTTATCAAACTATACGTATATTTTTGCCGCTAATAGATGTTTCACTTAAAAATAGGCCAAATAATTATTTACAGAATATATTTGTGATGTTTTAAAGTCATTTTCAGATAATCTATTAAAAAAATACTCAAATTTATCAATTTTAATGATTCATAAAATAAAAGATTTAATAATAAATTTTATTTCTATTTTAATTTTTATTGTTTTAAAGAATAGATTTATGTTAGGATTTATATATATTATAATATATAAATGATTTGCCTTTTAAAAAAAATAAGTTTATTATTAACAGTTAAATAATCAAATAACATTTATATAATATATATTTTTTCCTAAATATAATTTTATATTATTAAAATAATATATACATTAAAAGTGCACTTATTTTTAGAGGAAAAAAATATAAGAACTCGACAAATAAATAGATAAAAAACAGCAATAATAGACAAAAATCTATTGAATAAAAATCTATTGAAAAAAACTTGTGTTTAAATAAGATTTGTGTTACTTCTATCATATAGTATACTAGACATCCATTCAAATAATAAATTTGGTTTATATTTAGGTTGAAATAATTAAAATAATCATTTGGAAGTTAATTAATTTTGATTACTTTTTTTACTTTTTTATATGAAATTTATTAAAACTTTGTCAATATTTACAGCTAACAAATATATTACTAAATAAATGTTATAATTATATAAAAATTAATGAATTTTTAAGTAATAAACTTAATACTGTATATAAATTATTTTAATATATACTGTATATATATATACTTTATAATAAGTAGTGTATATATCAATATACTGTATAATAGTAATAATATGTTTTTCATGTAAGATGTCTTTTAATTAATACTTTACTAAAGATAGTTATATAAAAGTAAATATATTTTAGTTTATTAATCAACAAATTATAGTATATTGTATATAACCTGTCATATTATTTACTGATCTATTAAATATAGATAAACTCAATTACTAATATATTAAATATATACACATTTATAAATATTAAGCTGATTTGTTTATTAGGTTAAAATTATTTCGTAGAAACTTGCAAATCAAAAAAATATTAATAATGTCAATACAAACATATTTTATATTAAATATCAGTTCATTGTATTATTCAATATATTATATACTGTACATTTTTCATCTATCTATTCAATATCAATACTGTTATAATGCATATCATATATTAACTATAAATATGTATTCAATACAAACAACAAAAATATAGTATTGCATTTGAATGCATCTAATAGCGATACAAACTACTTAACACAATGTATTATAGCCTATAATGTATTAAATATATTGTATGTATTGTATGTTATTTGTCGTACACTTTAAATGTAATATTATATTAAATGAATTTCTGAGTATAATTCTATGCAATTCTTTCATTATATTCATCAAATATATATATATATATATATATATATATATATATATTATAATGTATTTTTGCTATTATTATTATCCCTTACAAAAACAAAATATTTTTTATGAACACTTCTTAAGAATATTCTTAAATATTTTTGGTTTTGTTAATATAAAAGAGGATTCTTAATCACTGAGTGTACACTTATTTTGTATTTCAAAAATTTTAAATGATTTTTAAAATTTTTATTTCTTTGTCGTTATCTTTATAAAACCAAGATATTAATAGTATTGTATTTATAAATTAAATAAAAGGTTAACTATAATAAAAACTAATCTTTAAAAATGTAGTTTTTTTGTTCATAAACATTGTGAAATTTATTATATAATAAATAATTAATAATTGTGTGGTTTAATTTCAAAAAGTTCAAGAGTAATAAAATACTGTCTAATCTTATTATAAAAATTTATGTCCTTGTATTTTGATGAGAGTCGAGTTAATTTAAATAAATACCATAAATACTAAAAATGTTAAAATTATATTTTTATTATCAACAGAAAAATTAGTCTAAATTTTTATAAACATAAATTATATGCTATAATTTTACTATAGTTTGTATTTACTATATTTAAAAAAATAAAATTTCATTTTTTTAAATAAAAAAATATATTATAAATACTGATCATATAATTTCTCATTATATTTGCGGAAAAAAGTTGTTGACATTTAAAATTTGACATAAAATTTATTTTTCTTACTTTAATAGAGAAATGTTTAAATAAAGCGTTTTAAAAAAAATGAAAGTTTAGTTGAAAATAAATTATTTATCTTATTGATAATATTTCTGATGAAATAAATATTATTATTTATATTATTATTATTATATTTATATAAATGTTATTTTAAATGTTAATTGCACTCTTAATATAATAATATACAGTATTTATTAATAAATTGTAGACTATTTATAAAATGATGTTAGTGTACGACAATGTTTGTATATACAGTATATGTGTGCGACTATACAACCTAACCATCATTAATACCGGTGCAAGAGTTCAAATAACTAAAAGAATGTTATTAATAATAAATCCAAATAAATAAATATATATATAAAAAACACATTTAATATTTAGTCGCCTACTGTTTGTGTTTGAAATATAAAAAAACATTTGTAAGTAAGAAAAACCTATTTTATTGTGAATAATACAGTAGACGACTACTACTACCAGTGCTATAAACTATTGATCCCTTGAAAGTTAATGAGCTGTCGTCTCTGTTTTTTATACCAATAAGTAAAATAAGCAAAACATTGAATTAGATCTTAGATTGTTTCGCAAATAACATTGAAATTTCTATATATGTTTTTTATCTTATTTTAAAACTATATAATTTTTTCACTATACCTATGATATGCATATATTGAAAAATTCAATCGTATATTATTAAAAATAAATGAGACACAAAACATTGTATTTATAACTTAATAGCTACTGTAATAAACCATTTGCCACACATTTGTATTATTATTATACTCTGTGGATAACATTTAATAGAAAAAAATTGATAATTAGTTTATACATAATAATAGTGTGCAAAAAATTGGTTTTTTATTGTTATTGTTTTTTATATTCAACTAAAGTTTATTAACTTAGAAAATTTCAATTGCATTATTTGCATCTCAATGCCAAATAAAAATTATGTGTCTGTATATTTGCTATACAATTATTTTATTAAAATAAAATAATTCAATATATTTTTTATCTCTTTCTCTCCGATGAACGTCTCAGATATATCCAGACTATTATAAAAATAAAGTAAATGTCTATACAGTGTAACAAAATTTGTATCTTTTTTTACTGTCAGTACTGTATGAGTATTATTATTATTATAACTTATTCTACCAAAAAAAGTTGAAGATCAATCAGCAAATTGCATAACCATTTATTTGTATAATAATAGTAGTATTACATATACAGAATATTTTTTTGATATATATATATATATACTGTATAATAATATATATCTATAGCTTATATGTCTAATATTTAGTGATTTTTATCTCATGTTTTTAGATGTCATTTTCTGTTTGATTGAATATAAAAATCTTACAGTCATTGTATTGTTATATCTATATTTAAGTAGAGTTGATATAAGATATTGAAAAAAAATATTAACTCATATATAGAAGTTCATTGATCGTAGACTTCTTTATCATTAAACATATGTTTAGAATAAAAACTTAATTTATATTATTTCTGTAATTAATTAATAATAATCTATTTTATTAAATTTATGTACATTTTCTATGCTTTTATAATTTAATTGTCCCACTTTTATAAACAATAATAGTGTAATTACTATAAAAAATGAATTATTTTTTACTATTATAATTAATATACAGAATATTATACAATATACGGGTATTGTGTATTTACATACTTTATATGAATATTTTAAAACTTTTATATACAGTATAGTACATATTATAATATTATATTATAAACAATTAAATATATTATAAATTATATGATATGTTTATAATAAAAAATAAATAAAAATTGTTTGATAATAGATTTTAGTTGTAATATAATTTTAGCATGTTATTTAATAGTATTTTATAACAATAACAAATTATTAGAAATTATGTTAAAAATATATTATAATACATTTATAGTTGTTCTTAATATGGTTTGAAATAAATAAAATTGAAGTTTATTACAACATTACAGTGTATTAAATATCCTGTTTAGTCACTCACTCATTCATTAATTTACTAATTGAATTTTATAGTAATTTGCATATAATATTAAGTATTAAGAATTTATATAAAAATATATATAAATATAAAGAAAACTTAATTATCCTGTTATGTGTATTACATATTAGGTATTATAAAGCTATATGTTTTTGCATTTTTTATACGATAATAGACTTTTTCCACGAAATTACATTTTACGAAATAATCATATACTGTATATTTTTAATATTATTATTAAAATTTATTAGTAGATGTAAAAAAACAATTATTTTGATTTTAAAACAACAAAATATCTACCTTACATGTATAATATATAAAAATATAATATAAAAATATATCACATAATTAATTTACTAAAGTACTTTCAAATGAAATTAACAAATATATATATATATATATATATATAGTTATACTGTATATTATATAACTAACAGTTGCATTAGAATTTTTTTTAGAGAAAATTGCAATTAATTTTCATTATTGATATCTATGGATACAATGTGTAGTTATAAATAGTTAGATATATACAGATAAACATAATATATGATATTTATATATATTGTAGTTAGAGATTGGCAAATAGAAAGTTTCTAATAAATTTCCCTGAGAGTTTCTAGAAAGTTTCTCAGTAATAAATTTCTATAGAAATTTAACTTTTTTGTTATACTATGGGATCCCCATATCTATAGATATTGCAAAACTATAAATATATTAATGAAACATACTACTATACATATAATATTATACTATATAATGTAGATTACTGTATAATAATATTATATAAATGGGATACCTATATAAATAATTATAATTATTTAATAATAATCAGTTTTGTAAAATTTTATTCACCATTTTATTATACCATAGTTTAATATAATTAAATAAATTAATTTGTTACTTAATATATTTAAATTAATATTTAAATATTACTTATAAAAACAATATTAAAGATAACAAATATCGAGAAAACAAAATTAACCATGGGGATCCCATAAATAGAAATTTCTTTTAGAAACTTTCTAGAAATTTCTCTATTATTTTTACAAATTTCTCTTTTTTGCCAACACTAATTGTAGTAAATATTTTTATATAAACACTGTGTGTGTGTTTCAGTTAAATTGATTTCTTAATTAGTAGAGAAACAAAACATATAAATTAAGTCTTTTATAGTAAATTTGTGACTAAAATGATTAGTTCTTTTATTTAAAAACTTTAACAAAAAAAAATGTTAAAATCAAATCAATTGTCTTTACATTATTAAAACTTTTGCAATCATTATCAACACACAATCGATATCTATATTATCTTATGTATCCATTTTCTTTCATTAGTAAATTTTTTTTTTGATCTCACACTTTCTCACAATCAGACAAACAAATCATTTAATTTACATACAATTGCAAACATTTAGATAATTAGAATACAAATGTATGTTCAATACAATTATTTGCAACAAACAAATGCTATTTAAATACAATTTATATGTTTAATCGCAAACTAATCTATGGGGAAATAAATGTAAGTAAAATAATATATATTGGTCTAAATACAGGTATCTTAATTTGTTGAACCATGTTTAGCCAGGTATTCATACATACAGTATATACAGTATATACAGTATAAACACATACATACATACATAGACAAAAACACATACATGCACAGAGAAACTTACTTTTTAACAAAAAATTGTCTATTTGTTTAATTAACTTTAATATGATTTAACAAATATAAACGTCAAAAACAAGTTTCAGTAGAAAATAATGGTATAAATTGATGACAAACTCTAACCTTTGTGTATCATTAGACATGCGTTTGTCGTTCATATGAATACTGCTGTCAATCGACACCTTTAGGATAACTGATATCTTTAACAGTGATTAGCTATAAATGTAATACAAGAATCCAGGCGTTAATCGCTTAGATATTATAGCTTTAAATGATAGTATAATTTCTTTTTTTTATAACATTTCCAAAAATAGATGTATAGACAAACAATGTTTAGATGTAACTTTATATATAAATATATAAACTATTTTATTTTATACAATAAAGTATACGATATATAAAAAGTTTAGCACAATCCTTAAATTCCATACAAATTATTGATTATAAAAATAATCATTAATTATGCACATATAGTCTAAGTCTAAGTTTAACCCATCCTAACACATATACACAAAATTAATCACACATAAAATGTTTGCAACTTTTTATCACTTTTGTGGGTTAATTTGTTTTAATGTAAATTTTAAAAAATATATTTAATTTATATGTCCCATATTTTAATTGTCTGCTCAACAACAAAAAATACTAAAATGATTAATATTTTACATTTTTAAAAGTATAATGTTAGCGTATATTACTATTGCATAGAAAATAAAAATGTTAAAAATTCTGTTAAATTAATTTCTATTGAAGAATATTCTGTAACTTTATTTTAACGATTATACAAATTTATAAAAATCAGATATTTTTTATATAGTATTAAACTCATAAAGACATTAAAAATAAAATGTCCAGTAGCAATTTGATAATAAAAATTTTTCATTTATCAATTTTGTTTTGTTTTATTGTCAAATACAATTTTTATATATTAAGCTAAATTTTCACGCTATTTAGCATTACATTAAATCACTAATACTCTTACATAAAAAGGTCAGAAATATTTTAGGCAAAAAATTTTATATTATTAAATTATATTGAAAAAAATTTTAGCCTCTACTCAATGACTTTACAAATATATATATATAAATTTATAGTCTGTATAAAACACTATTATTATTATAAAAGTTTATTACATCAAAAAATATATAATACAATATGTCAAATAAATAGATACAATAACTTCTAATTGATTGGCTATCAGTGACAGTTTTTATGTTTTATATAGTCTAGAAAACATACCAGTGCTGGTTATCGACCGGTGTGTACGACTTAAACTATTTTTATTACATGAGTTTGACATCAATATATTGACGACACGTTTTATAGTGAAGTCAGAAAACTTTTTATTAGTATTAGTTGTTATTTTTAAACAAAAAAAAACCAAACGTTTTCAATGTTAGCGATAATTGATTAAACCAGATATATATGTGACACAATATTATGTCATAATTTAATTTATTTGTCATTTAATGTATTAACATATCATTTTTTGATTTTCATTTTATTAAAGTTATCTAATAGTGATTAAATTCAATTTTTGATATTAAATTTATTTTATAATTTTATTTTGTTAATCTTCAATATAAGCAAACATTGGATATTTGTAATAATAATTATTATAAGTATCATTTGTCGGATGTATTATATATCATTTTTTTTTAATTATCCAAAATGTATCCAAAAAATGCCATTAAAGCCCTGAAAACATATTGAATTTGTGATTAATTTTTTCGAGCCCAGCAAAGGAATAGATAATTTAATTATAATTTTATATGTCTTTTAATTTAATTAAGTCTTATATTATATGATACATACTTATCATACAGTATGTGGCATATTGTTTGTGCTATGTTTTTCTCATTATACAATATAATCACTATACATATTATGTAAATACCGACATTAAATTGCTGTTAATATTATGTGATTGAGTCCTTGAATTTTTTGTTGTATAGCATATAGCAGTATATATTGTATTAATGATATATTCTGTGTCTATGTAACCGCAAAAATGTCATTATTGGTAATTGCTTTTAATATTTATATATTATATATACATAAAGTAAAATGATATAAATGTCTGTCATTATATATTTTTTTCGTTTAGCGATAAAACTGATGATACTTTTTTTGTGTATACATAGTGGCAATATTTATGCAAATTGTTGAACTTTTTTTTTAATTTAAAACTTTGAAGAAAAACAAGATTTTTAGATAAATGTGTGTTATTTGCATAATCTATGATTTCAAAACTATTTAACATTTTTTGATTTATAGATTCTAATCATAAAATAGCAAAATAATAATAATAACAACAATAAGTTGAAGTACACTTTAAATTATTAATGTAACAATAAATTTTATTTTCACGTAATTTTAAAGCAAATATTTTGATGAGAAAAAAACAAATTTTAAATTTTAGTAGGAAATTATCTATACAACAAAAAATAACATCATTTTATTTAGTATAGTATATTGAATATAACACAACAATAATGTAATTTTTCATCACAAAAAATTTTAATAGTATTTAGGATAACGTTTCTCATTTAAAAATATATTTGTATTTTATTTGACTTAATAGATAATGGCATCAAATAGTTTGCCGACAGAAGTCATTAACAATTTTGTTTATAATAAATATTTACGAAAATTTTTTTACAAATTGATATAAAGTATGAAATTGTTTTGTTGTTTTAATAAATAACGATAGATATTATTGTGTATCAAGTATTAGAAATTTAAATTACTTTTGCAAATAATGAGATTACAAGTAATGTTAAAATAATCAAAATATTTATATCATTAATAACTATATTTATACATATATATATATATATATATATATAATTTTAAAAACTAATTTTTATGTAAATCATTTTTTTCAAAAATAAATAATAACATTTTGTTTTTTATTTTCCTAGTAGAAAAAAACTAATAGCAAAATTGAATTTTATTTTATGGGTTCAATCACGCTATGAAAAATATACAATTTATTTTAAAATATAACATAATATAAATATCTAATAAAAATAATATTTTTTTTTGTTAAACTATAAAAAAATATATTGAATTCATACACTGATTGAATTGTACTGTATATTCGTATTTAATATTAAATCTTATATTGTTTTGTTTGTGATGTCATTGTTTTACTACTATATTCACAAATATTTAGTCAATATTTTTATTATTACTTAGCCTTACAGCTAAAATCTGTTGACATTTTTGTGTATTCATTCATTTAATTCAAGCCATATAATGATTGAAGACATAGTAAATACAAAGACAAATATTGTAACAGTATATTAATATATAATATATAATAAATTTAACTAAAATGTTATTAATTTTTATTAAATATAATTTGTTGTATTTAAAAGTTTATTACATAATTTATTATGTTTTAGTATTTAATATTTAAACTTGAAAATGTAAATATAATGACAAATAAGATATTAATTTATATAAAACTTTTAATTAACTTGTTATCAAATTATTAAAATACTAATTAATTTTTATTACTTAAATCTTTAAATACTAATTAATATTTAGTAATTAATATTTGTTTGAATATGACAATTATATAATGTAAGGCAACTTAAAACTCATAAAATATTAACGATTATGTTATTTCATTTTTGGGTAATATATTGTATTTGTTTATTTAAATACTTTTATAATTCCTTATGTTTTATGATTCAAATATAACATAAATGTCATCTAAATTTTTATTTATATGTCATAATATACTGTTATAATGATAATTATATTAAATGTGAGATATATATTATTTTGACAATATAGTCATAAAATTATTGAAACATTATTAAAAATTTATGATTATTATATTAGTTTTAGACTATGGATATAATTAAAATATATTTATTTACAGCTTTGTAAACAAATATATTTTAATTAAAATCATAGTTATATTTACCAAAGTTTTGGTTAACATTTTTATCAAAAAATATTTTTTATTTGCGATTAACATTTAAAAACTAAAGACAATACTTGAGTTTAAGTTATTAAAAAATTAGTAATCAAGTCTATAAATAACGGTATAAAATGATATTAAAAAAGATAAATAATTAAATAAGATTATTAATTGTTGAAATAAAATTATTTAGTTATTTGTTTGTTTTATTTATAGTTTGTTGAAACGTTAATTTTAGATTAAAATTAGCATTTTATTGTTTTTATCATTTGATTTTAAATTATCGATAGATAAATATAATAGTTTATATTTAAATAAATATTTGTTCAACATACTTAAATCTAAAAATAAACAAATTGGTAATATTAAGACGTTTTTATATATAGATTATATTTTTTGAATATAATTTATATTGAAATAATAAATTATAAAATAATGATCTATTTTAAAATAGCAAAATAGCTATTATATTACAGCTATATTAAATATACTTTAAAATAATATTTATTGAAAATTTTTAAAGTTATGGATAAAATTGTTCAAATATAGGTATTTATATAAAATATTATATTTTGTAAAAGCATTTTAAGAAAATGTTTTTAGAGTTCAAAATAGCATTTTTTTATTTCACATATATAAAGATAAAATGAAAATCAATTTATAAAAATAAATATTGAAATGTATGGCTTATTTGACAAAATTGATGAAACATTTGATAAACAAGTATTTTTGCATTAAATTAGACATATTTTTGCAAACAAATTTATATATTTTATAAATGTAGTCTATTTGCTATAATATCGTAGTATAAATAAGTTAAAAGTTGAGCTACCATTTAATTAATAACTAATTGATTATTAAAAATATATTTCAATTACGTTTAGTTTGAAATCAATATTTAGAAATGTTTTAAATTAAAAATTATTAAACTTATTTTTTAAAATTTTTAATCTTTACTTAAAATCAATTCAAATTAATTCAAAAACTATTTTGAAAAACTTTCACTTTTTATAAATTGGTGTAATTATATGACATTAAATTTACTTAATAATTTATTTACCTATCAAATTTAATAGTAATAATAGTTAATAAGTTATACTAAAAGCAGTATAATTATAATAACTATAATTGTATAAAACATTACATTTTAAAGTAAACTAAATTATATATTTATTTGTAATATGTTATATATCTAATATATCTAATTTTCAATAGTATTCTGTATTTTATTTCATAAAATCATATGATATTTATAACTTAAAAATTTAATTATAGTCTATACTTAGATAACATTGAATTAAAGCATATTTCGCAATATAAATGATACAGTATTCATGATATAACACACGTCCACAATATTTACAGTTTGCGAAATAAGATTTATGTGTAATATTTTATTGTATTGTATATACAGTAAACTATTGCAATATATTGAGTGACTATAAAATAGCTAATAATACAATAGACAAACAGTCCATAACAAACAAACACTAAAAACTTTTTTGGCTGATTGCTATCTATTGATAAAATATATTTAAATTGATTGATTTAATACAAATATATATACAGATTAGGTGCTAAACATCAGACGTATAAAGTGATACAATATATTGTGAATAATAGAGTTTGTTTTGTTTGTTTGTATATATTTATTATTATAATAAAAATAATTTACTCTATTTTCACAATGATTTGCTAAACAAATGGATTTTTTATTGATTTATTTATTCATGTCTTATAAAAAATAAGATTATGAAGCAATGGGTTAATATTAATATAAAGTATTTTGTTGTATAAATTAATTAAATGTTTTTACTTTTTATTTGATAAGAAGTTCTAACAATTTAAAAAAATATTAATAATTAAATATTAATATTTATACATATATTTAGACTATTTTAATTAATTTAACGATAATAGTGAATGTAATTAAGTAAAAGTTCATTATTTATGGTTGGCATAGACACAGATTATAAAAAACTTTTTGTTATTTCAACTTATATTTTCTTTAAGTTATCAACATATAAATCATAAATTATTATTATTATTATATATATATATAACTAAAATTTAGTTACTAAATTATATATCTACTATTTTGACTAAAAAATAACGATAATGACATTTTTGCGTAAGCAATAAAATAGCATTTACATTCAATTTGATAAAACTTGAAAATTTCAAATAATTTTGTCGACATTTTGAAAGCATCGCATAGTTGTGTACAAAAAAAAACTTTTTATATATATTTATCAAATTTAAACTCTTATTTTCGGTTACGACTTAAAAATTGTGTAAATACTTTATGTCTGAAGATAATTTAAATTGCATATAAAATTGTGTCTCTTTTTTATTGTATTTGTCTTTTTAAAGTAAATTTTTTTCGTAAAAAGTTTTATATAAGTGAATTTTTTTCAAAATAAAATAAAAATATATTACAATTTTTGATGAAAAGTACAGCACTTGTACTATAAGACATTAATAGATATTAAAAATATTTTATTTTTTTAATTTGCTAATAAATGCTGACACTAAAAGTTATGACAATAATATTGAGACTTACAGAATATTCTGTGTTGTGTTGCAAATATTTAAGTTAGTTATATGATATATACAGTGAAAAAAATAGTTTTAGTGAAAATATATATTGATATTATAGCAAACAATTTGTCGACAAAATAATAATGATGTGTCCACCAAATTGTCTATTACTGTGTATTTAGATGTCTGTGTGTGTGTAGATTCACAGCACTGGTAGCCCATCAAAGTTAACAGCTATTTATAGACATTGAGAAAAATATTATTACGTTTGTGTTTGTCTATTGAACCAATATATTGAATATTTCTATGATTGCGACTAACTTTTCTGAAAGGTTTGCTGTTTTTTGACTTAAAATTTAATAACAAATATACATATACTGAAAATTTTTATAAATATGTTTTTTATCATAAATTCTTTATTATTTTATTATTGACAAATTATACTGTATAAATGTAATATGCAATGCAATGTAACTATAATCGTATATTATATAACGTTATACTAATATTTTAAAAATATCTATAAAAATTAATCGTTAATTTTTCGATAAATGTTTATTATTACCCAAAAATATATTAAAGCATAAGTGAAAAAAGAAAATATGATATTTGCAATACATTTATATAACTAAAAAAAATTTATTTGTATTGTTGACTAATGGATCATTACTGTACTCAATATATACCTAAACCAATATCACAACATTTTTTCATAATGAATGTATATAACCGCAAGGCATCTGGTGTTAGTTAAATAGTTACACACAATAAATATCAAACCAATGCTCTCTCCCTCTCTTTCTTTCTCTCTCTCTCTCTCTCTCTCTCTCTCTCTATATATATATATATATATATTTGTTAATATTATAATATACAGTATATACGCCGTTTATTATACGGTATGTGTACATGAAATTGTAAGGCAAAAATAAACCACTTGTAATGCAATATTAGAGGATAGTTCTCTCTCTCTCTCTCTCTCTCTCTCTCTCTCTCTCTCTCTCTCTCTCTCTCTGTGTGTGTGTGTGTGTGTGTGTGCGATGTTTTATCTCATACTCAATGAGATTATATAAAAATTTCAGTAATCATTAACAGCTTACACACATACATGTAGGCCGTGAATGGGTTTTTAATAATGCTTGAGATGACCCATTGAATGACAATAGTATCGTATATAATGGTAACTATTTATTATTTATATATTGTATTTTATTTGAGTTTATGTGATTGTAATTATGTTCATATAATTTACAACAAACACAGGTTTAGTTATGTAATAATTGATGTAATTTTTATTATATAATAAATAAATAATTAATTTTCAACATGTTTTGTTATCTTATAAAATTTCAAAATATTATTTAATATAAAAACATTTATTTATTAATAAATATATAATGTATAACTTTATGGACAGTGTATACAAAAATATTTTGTCATTAAATATTTGATAACATTGATGTTTTTTTGTGTGTGGATATTATATGATATTTATGTACAGTAATATAATAGCTTAATAATCAAGCATACAGTATATATATATATATATATATATATATATATATATATATATATATATATATATATATATATATATATATATATATATATATATATATATATATATATATATATATATGTATAGTATATTTATCATTTTTATTATTATGTGATCAGAATAATCATTATTAAATAAATATTTGGTTACCACTCCAATGAAACCTAAAGCAGACAAACCACTATCTAATAATATACAGTATATATATATATATATAATATTATCGTCAATTGTGTCTACTAGTGTTACTAACTGTCCCGATTAAAACCCGAATCTTCACGAAATAATTTATATTTTCTCAGTCATTTGGGGTCTTATTTAAATTAATTTTATCAAAAAAATAATGTTATATTAAATAAGATATATTATAAATTTAAAAAAATTATAAATTGTTAAAATTTTTAATAATATATTAAACTAGAATATTTAAATCTTGATATATAAATTATATACCGTTTTTTTTTGCTATTTTTTGTAACCACTTTCATTAAATGATTGTGTTTTTTTAGTAAATGAATTATCAAACACTAGTATATACCGTATATAAAATTGTAATCAAATTACTAAAAATAGTAGTGAAAAGACATAATAAAAAATAGGCCAAAATAAGTAATTTTTGCCTACAATGCATATATTATATAAGCAAATAATAATTGTTAAGTAAATGCTTGTGTCTTATAATATAATAGCCATAGTAACCAATTTTAATATAATATATAATGTCATTTGCAAATGTGATTAGCCATTGATTATCAAATTGAGGCTAACGTTTGATTGACATGTGAGAGATGTCGGAGTAAATGTGCTACTAATCCACTTTCATTCAACAATATACTAAAATATACTGTTGTTGTTGTTGTTTCATAGGGTTAGACTATATATGCCTTGAGATGACATTTACAGTTCAAGACTTGTCTTATTATGCACTTTATCAGTGATAGTAAATCCTTTTTACATACATTCAACACACGGTTACATCACGTTTTCCAAAAGATAGACATATATTTATATAATATAAACTTTATATGAAGTATATTTGCTGTATATACAGTATATGCAATGTATATATATATATATATATATTTATATTTATTTGTGAACAACAATATTGTAATTTGTTAAATGATACGAATAGTAGATGAATTCAAATACAAAAAATATTAATTGAAATAAACATATGAGTATATATAGTAGTAGTAGTAGTAGTAGTAGTAGTAGTAGTAGTAGTAGTAGTATAAATATATGCTTACATCACTGTTGTTAATTGTATTAACAAATAATTTGTAATTATAAACGTGATTAACAATATGTTATTTTATATAATATGTTTGATTGCAAATCATAATCTAGAATACACTCTATAGTATTGAACAAATGTACTGTAGTTTTTGATGAATAGATCTGTTTATTATAAAAAAAATTTGAGATATAAAGTTCATTCACAATCAATAGTGATAATTGTCACATGAGTTTTACTATTTTTGAAACAAAATACTGTCTCGTAAAATATCTAAAGGATAATGATATATAAATACCTGTATATTAAGTACTTGTATTATATAAAACGTGAAAAAATTTCAGATAAATAGATGATAAAAGAATAAAAGTATTGCTTTTAAAAATAACTATTCTTAAAGATTTAGTTTAATGTGTTATCAATTTTACTCATAGAGAATATTCTGGTAATTCAATAGTATATAAGTGTTTAAAAAAAAGTTGTTTTTAAAAAATCGTAATGTATTTACTCTATTTTTGTCAAAATCTATGTCTACATTATTTGTAAAATATTTAAATTTAGAAAAATTATATTGTTGTGAATATTATATAATATTAGTCATCTTTAACGTGTTTTAACGATTTAACGTAAACTAAGTTTTGTTACTAATGATGTTTTTTATTGACTATATCTATTGTAATATTTACTACTAAAAATGTTGTGGGAGTTTGCGGTAAATATTATATGTTTTATATAAAATGTTATAATAAATATTTTAGATATAACTAAATATTATATATGCATTATGAAATGTATTATTGTTACATATTGATTTAGCAAAAATGTTATCATAAAAATTATAACAAAATTTACTTTTTATAAATTTTAAGTACTTGTTGTTATTGCTTTTTTTTAACTAAAAATATTTATATATTATTTAACTCATTTTGTTAAATTTTCATAACTTAGAATAGTTTGAGATTATAATAGCTATTTATTAAAAAAAAATAATACAAAACTTATTAAATTAACAAATTCACATAACATTTTGGAAATCGCAATAAAACAAAAATAAAACAATAATTCTAAAAATACTAATTGCAATTTATTAATGCATTTCCTATTTTTAATTAAATTATATTTTAATGTATTCTTGTGATTTAAGCAAATTATTTTTATATGGTATTTATATTTGCCTTTAATGTAGAGTTGGCAAAAAAGGGAAATTTCTAGAAAGTTACTAAAAGAAATTTCTGTTTATGGAATTTTCATGTTATAAGTAATTTTGTTCTATTAATATCTGTTATATTTTAACAATAGATTATAATTATTAATATTATAGTAACTAAAGACAATTATTACTATTTTAATTAATAATCAAAGTAAAAATATAATTAACTTAAATATAAAATTTTACAAAACCATATGTATAATTAAATATATTTATTAATTTATTATATAGGGATCCCATTTGTATAATCGATGCTTTATTGGATATTATGTATTATTATAATATCTAAAAATATGGAGATCACATGATATAATATTATAGAAATTCCTAAGAAAATTTCTATTTTTTATTGAAATTTATTAGAAATTTCTATTGCCTGTTAATACTTAAATGGCAAATTAATTAATAAATTAATAACATTAGTGAGCATTAAAAATATTAATAATATGTAAAACAGGTGTTAAAAAATATTTTTAGGCGTTTGTAAATCAAGCACTTACATAAAAAGCAAAATATTTAATAAACTTGAAAAATTATAGTAAATTTATATTATAAAAAGACTAAAATATTGTGTAATATTTTTAAAAATTGATTATATTATTTATATACACATATTATATACTAGGAATTGTGTGTTTATATAACCAATATTTATGTAGTCAAATGTTAACAGTAATTATGCAAATCAAGAGCTTTTGGATAAAAAAATCAAATGTGAAAACTACAGTAAATTATCCGTTTTTATTGTTATTTTATATTTTTTAAAAGTTCACACATTTTTATATTATAAGTTAAACACTCATTAAAAGAGTATTTCGCAAAATCTTTTTTTCTAAACCTATTATCGAAAGCAACTTATTCTTAGAATATTTTGTTTTTTATAGTTATTTTAAATAAAGTTTTACTTTTAGAATAAAATATATAAAAATAAATTTACACATAAAATAGTTTTATGTTTACTAATATAAATATTTAGCAAATTTATATGTAAATCTTATTTCATTTAATTTTTTATTTTTAAATAATTTTTTTATATAACAAAATAAATTAATTTTTAATTTTTATTATGAAAATAACTATTAATAACTTTATTAAACTAATAATGTTGTTTTTATTTTATAGCTATTATATTTTAAAGCATATAATAAACAGTAATACGGTATAAAAATAATTAAATTAAATTATCATATATAAAAGCGGTTTAATCATTATTATTATTGCTATAATTAATTTACTAATAAAATCATAGTTTAACTGATTATTTTGCATAATATATTGTAAATAAGTAATCAACTTAATTATTAATAATTTTAAGCTAATTATACTGTATATTGTTAGCTTTATTGCTATAGTAACTGTTAATTGAAATATTATTTCTAATAGTAAACTAATCAAACATTGAGTGCTTAATAAATGTGATCATTTGAAATGTTTTTATATGAATATTTTTAAGTTTAAATAAATCTTTATTTAGCATTAAATTGAATAAAATTAAATACAAAATATGTTGTAATTATAAAATTTCAGTTAAATTTTTTTAAAAAAGTATTAAAATGTTATTATAAAAAAGTTTGATTAAATAATTGACCATAATTATATATATACTAATAAGAACATTTTTTATAGTTTAGACAAACATTTTAAATAATTTAAAAAATATGTTATATTAACTAAATTTACTTTTGAATATTGAATTTGAATATATTGATTAAATTTAAAATATAGATTTTTTCTACTATTATATTATTATATTGATATTAAATTATGTTTAAAAATATTATTTCTATAAATTTGTAATTCAGATTGAATTACAAAAACGACTAATATATCAATATATTGTATAAGTATTGTATAATAAATGTATCGAATTATTATATTAATATTTCTAATAACAATTTATATTGAAATTTAAAAATAAAATATTTATGTTAAATTACAGTATTTCAATATATTACAATATTTAATCTATATCATTTTTAAAGAAAAATGTCTATTTTTATTATATCATATATCCAGTTAAATCAGATGACAAAATGTAATATAAGTTAAGTTCAAAAATAATTTTTGTTAACAAGTTTTATCAAACAATATTTATAAAATAAATTTTATATTTTTTTATAACGAACTATATTTTTACTATAAATGTATAGTATATACAGTATGTACTGTAGAGTAAAAGTTAAAAATAATTTGTTTTTATAATACAAAAAACATATTGAAATATATCATAACTATTGTATAATATTAAATAAATTATTATATATTATTTATTTATTTATTTGCTGATTAAATGATGTCTTTGAACTGAATTATAGTCAACAACTAATTAGTTATTAATAAAGTATTAATAAATTGCAAGATTTTCATAGAAAATTAGTTTTAAAAGGTTAAAAAGTTAAAGGTTATTACTATTGACATGTGTTTAGTATTAAAACAGATAATAAGATATATACAGTAAATTGTCATCAATAGGCTTATTATATTTATTACTGTAATACACTGTACAGTAAAATAATAGCATAAGTTTGGTTACCTTATTTTACGGTACATTACAGTACACTATACTGTATAATCTAAGTTATTATTGTCCGACTGATTATCAGATTGATATTCAATTATAATTTAAACAACTCATCTATTAATAATGTATTAACAGTGTATATACTATAATAATAATTAACTATTACTTTGATATATTTGTTTTTAATATTTACAATAATCAATATTTATGGTTTACTACTGTATTAGTAGTATTAGTTTTATAACCAATAGTCCATTTTGCACTATCTTTCTTGTATACTATTAGTTAATAATTTTCTAAATAATCAAATTTACAGTTAGTTTAGATAAAACACTTAATAATATCAATAAAAATATAAATTTAATTATAGAAATATCTAGACTAACTAAATTTTTTATGTACTAATGTATGATATCTTTATTTAATGCTATGCTATTTATGTAGTAATGTAGTAATATAGTAATGCTATGTCGATACAATATTGATTTAAAACAATTAGCTTAAATTAAATTAATTGACACATAATAACACATTTTGTATAATAATAATATTAAGTAATAGTTTTATTTTGTGTCACACATCATGTAATAGACTTATAGAACTTATACGTCTATATAGTATACTGTAAATTACTATTTTGTCAAATGAAATATTTAATTCATAAAAGTTAGATAAATTAAGTAAACTTTTTTTTTAATTATCGCACATTTAAAAAAATTTCAAAAATAGTGAAAATGTGATAAAAACTAAACACAAAAATGGTTTTTTATGTTAAGTAAAAATCTTGAGCAAATATCTATTAGCATAATGTAATTAGTTTTTTTATAAAACCTTATGTTATTGTAATACTATATATTTATAGTATTCATATAAAGTATTCATTGTATAGAAACCGCACCTAAATGTATATATTGTTGCTTAAATTTATTTAATAATTCAATTAATATAATTATAATTTTATAATTTAATGTTATAATCAATATTGTGAAATTACTATACATTTGTTATCAATCTATAAATAATGTATTTAATAGTTTTAAAGTTATTTATTTTGTAATATTATAATGGGATATGGTTAAAAAAATACAACATATATTTAATTTTATATATTTATTAGTATAGTTACATATGAAATAATGTATTTAAATTAAGCACAATTAAACTATTTTATTAATTTAATAAATTACTGGTATATATGAATGAATATATTATTTTATTGATCATAAAATTATATAATTCTAGTATTAATAATATTATAAGTTAAATATATTTATATGCAATTTATATTTTTAATCGTATTTTTATGCCATTAATATATTTATTTTTAAAATAAGTATTAATAGATACTTACTATAAGTGCTTTTTAATGTATAAATATTTGTTTAATTTCAATTTTATATTAAAATTTTACTAAAATTAAAAAATATTTTATGTGAGTAAATTTATATAAAGTATTCAAATATGTATTTAAATATTAAATATATTTTAATAATATTAATATTACTAMTACTACTTTTTACTAATTTGATTATTACCACTTTATAAGTATAATAAACATAAAATCTGTCAAATATATAAMAAATGACTGTAATTTCTCTTCAATTTTTAATCTAATATAATATTAATGAAATACTATTACTAATATATTATACAAAAAAAAACAATAAGACATGTAGAGTATGTTATGTTTTTTTAGTAATCAATAAGTTGTAATGCATTATTGTATTGCTATTATTTTGTCAATTGTAATAAATTATTTAAATTAATATCATTTTATAAATATTTTCAAAATAAAATAATTAAATAATAATATAATAATAAAAAATGATTAATTAGAATATAAATATAATATTTAATTATCTAATAGTCTTTATATCATTTTAATTTTTTTCATATGTTAGAATAAATTTAAAAATAAAATACTATAACAATTTCATGGTTTATTTTGAAAAAAATATAAAATTAATAATAAAAATTTAACTCAGCTAATACATTAATTTTAATGTGTCAAAATAAAATTAGTTTTGAAAAATTTTAATTATTTGATGCTTTCAAACTAAGATATGCCGACAAACATAGTATAAAATATACTAAACTATTATTATTATTATATCTTTATTATAGGGTGTAATTTATACCCCGGAAGAAATAAATGTTTAATAACTTATTATATATATATATATATATATATATATATTAACCAAACAAAGTTTAAAATAACAAGGAATAGATGCGGTTTATTATTATTATAAGTTTTAATACCTCCYTCAACATTAAGGAGGCGGGGACTTTTTCAAAAATATAGTAAACAAAATACAAAATTTCTCATTTTACTAATTATTATTATTTTTCATTTATGATTTGGAGAGCATTTTTGTTGCACTTTTGTTRATCATTAGATTCAACAAATAAAATACTGTATTATGAAACTGTGAACATTTATAACTGTGATTTWTTTTGTAAATTATATTTAAATAAATTCAATTAAGTATTATTTTCAAAAARCRTCCATTTAAACATATAAATACATTAAAWTAAAAATTAATATAATATTAAAATAGTGACTGTATGATATTGTGTGATATAATAGCAATACTATATATATATATATATATATCAGGGTTAAGTAAGGGGGGGGGGGGGGGGGGGGGGGGTAAGGCCAAAATACCCCCCCCTAAGATCGAAAAATTGGGATTTTACCCCCCCCAGACTTTTTGACCAAATTGAAAAAATTGTCGCTTAAAAACGAGGAGAAATTAAAATTTCGGCGCCGAAGGCGCCGAAAATTTTTTTGAAATTTATAAAAATTTTAATTTTAGTTGATACTATTTTAGTAAGTGTTTTTATGTTTTTAATATTTATAAAAATCTAATTATTGATTAAAAATAGTTAAAATAACGTTAAAAGTCATCAAAAAATAACATTATTTTAATTAAAATAAACTAAAAAATTAAAAATTACCTATTTGTTGAAAAGAGTAATCATATTACAATTTAAATATAAGTTTAAGAAGTTAATAAAACAATAAATACTTATGTTTTTATTAATAATTTTTAAATTTTAAATAAAAAATTTAAAAATATTTTATTTTGTACTTAATATAATTAAACTTTAACGAAATTTGAGTTAAATAAGTAGTATTATCAGTATTTGTATAAAAATAAAAATATATAACAAACTATAAACATTAAGTATTGTTTAAAAAATTAATTGTTAAAAGTTAAAAATTATTAAAATACTAAAAATAACTCATAGTGTATCATTAATGCTTTTATCAACTATTTTTAAATCTTAAATACATTATTTTATTTTTTTTTGTTAAAATTTAAGTTTTTATTAATTTTAAAAAAATTTTTTAAAAAATATTTATTTTTTGTTAAAATTTAAATTTTTGTTAATTTTTAAGTTTTTTAAGTTTTTTTTTATATTTTTGGAAATTTTACCTATTTTCCCGGGAATTTATACGGGAACTTGTGGGAATTTTATTGAATTTACATGGGAATATTCGGGAACTTAAGGAATTTTTAGGGAATTTTCTCTAGACCCACCCCCTTGATTTTGGATTTTTGAAAAAATTGCCGTTTAAAAATGCAATAAAAATCTTACCCCACCCAATACCCCCCCCAAGATATTTTGTAAATTTTACCCCGGTCTACCCCCCCTAAAATCCAAAACCTTGCTTAACCCTGATATATATATATATATRTATMTACATGTATATATTAATAGAAYAAACATTGTAGAATAAATGTGTATCTATTTAAATATATGTTTCAAAACATTTGTAAAAGCAATTTACTATAATAAAAATTATTTTATTTTAAATGCCATTTAGTAACTAATATAATGGGTGAATGAGAAAGTAATAAAAAATCTTAACTGACAAAAATTGCAATTTTCAACTATTTTTGTGACAATTTTAATGAGAATTTTATGTATATATTTTTATTATCATTGCTTTACATAATAAATATAAGAGAAATAAATCGTAAAATAGTGTTGAGATATTTGCATTAAACATTTGTATCAAACAACAACTAAAAATAATATATTATGCGATTATAGCAATAAATACTAAATAGTGTATACAAATATATTTGTAAAATGTAAAGTCTAACTACATTAGTATTTATAAAACTACATTTGTCAAAAACATAGATTTAATGTCTATAAAAATATATAAATAATTTGTTAGAAATAAACTAATAAAATACAGGTTCATAATAATCTTTCATAATATTTAAAGTGATGTATTTTTATATATAATATTAAAATTTTAATTCTGATAAATAAGTTAAACTTAATTCTAAATTAAAATACATTACAGTATATAACGTTATATTTTAAACATATATCTGTAGATATTAATTATTTACAATATTATTTATACTAAAGCAAAATATAATAAAATCAATAGAAAGCTACAGTTTGTTATGCAATTATTTCAGGTGCAKACTAAGTATATCATTTTATTYAGTTTGTTTTTTTTATTTACGTTAATGTGTTTTTTAGTTTATATATTAAAACATTTTTGTATAATAAAAGATATATTTTGAAAATTTAATCAAAACAAATATAATATGTATTTGTAAYCTGGGATTTAATATCAAAACAGTATATTTAATAATTATAAATAAAAATTATTAAAAAATTTACTATATTTAGTATTATTGAAAAATAAAATTTTGTTTTTATTATATTTTTTGCAGATTTAAAACTATAAGAAGATAATGATTTTAATAACAATACAAAATATAATAAAAAATTTTATTATTTGTTAATATTAAAGTTTTTCACCAAATATGAAACTACACTATGAACTCATTGAAGCGTTAAATTTGAAAAATTTAATAAAATATAAGAATAAAAATAATAATAACTATTATTATAATAAGCAGTTGATATTAGCATATAATAATAATTATCATAACTATAAATATATATAAATTTTATTAATACATTACAATGACATCATTAGAATCACTAATAGCACCATCAGTACAGAGTATCAGTGCAAACGTCAGCACCGTATGGCATCAGTACGACACCACAAACCTAATGTCAACTAATCAATCAACATATTTATCTACCGGTGCAATAGCCAACAACACTACTAATACATTAGAGACTAATGTGACGACAATAACCTATTATCAAACGGTTTTGTATTTACAAACGTCCGCTTCAAATATGTCCGGACTGACCTCCGGTGTTATCAATGAAGTGTTTGAAGTGCGGAAGCGTACGTTCGCTGAAATATTAGTAGTCTCACTGGCACTGGGATGTCTAATACTGGCCACTATAGTGGGCAACATATTTGTTATATCAGCTATTATTCTGGAGAAAAATCTCAAATCAGTGGGTAATTACTTAGTATTATCACTGGCGGTCACTGACCTAATGGTTGCCTGTCTGGTGATGCCATTGGGCGCCGTCTACGAGATCACTCAGGAATGGACATTCGGCTCATCCCTTTGCGAACTGTGGACCTGTACTGACGTACTTTGCTGTACAGCCAGGTATTTATTTATCAACTAATTAGCTAACAATTTAATGTTTACTTTTTTGGGTTCAAATCTATGTTATAACTGAAGTACTAAACAAATATTATTATAGAAAATCGCTTCTTATATTAATTATATTATATAAGTAAGCAATTAGTAAATACCTGTTGATGTCTATGTATTTACAAATCTTATGGATAATGCAATTACTATTTTTTAATAATATATTTAGACAATCTTGTTATTGAAAAATTTAGTTTATTTGTGTGCCTATATTTACATTATTTTTAGTAACAGTAAATTAGATGAAAGTAATTATTTTTTTCAAGAAAAAATAATTTATTTTTCTTTAATTATTAAATATTTTGTTTTATTCAATTTTATCATAAATAATTAAACTATAAATCAATAAAAAAATAAAACTAATAATGGTTTTAATATTTTCTTCAATTAAGTCGTGAGAAGATCTCATTATTTTTGATGATAATAATAATTTAATAGAATATAATGTTGTATTTATTTATTATAAACTCTAATATTAAGTAATACAATAAATATAATAAATTTTTCTTAATGTTTTATAAACAATTATATAATTATTTTTTATGTGATTATTTCAAAATAGCCAAATATGAAATTGCCAAATTCAATATGACTAAATTAAAAATAGTTAAACTAATAATAAAGATTAAGTAAAAAATTAAGACTATTTTTAGTTTGAGTTAAATGATTTGGGTTTTTAGGTCTAACAATATTTGGCTATTATAAAGTAGTAATGTTTAATTATTTATCAATAGTATTAAAAGTATTTATATTACTAAATCAATTACATTATATATCGATTAAACATTAATATAATGATATAACGAATTATATGGTATTTTTTAAAAAATTAAATACATCAATTAAAAATTGTTTGTTTAAAATAACAAATATTTGACATTTTTTTTATTACCTACCTGTGCACATAGTATACTACATTTGTTGGCCATAGCGTGTGACCGATTCTGGGCGGTCACAAATGTCGATTATGTACACCAACGGAACGGCAAACATATCGGTGGAATGATTGTTGTCGTGTGGATCGTATCGGCGGTCATATCATTGGCACCGATACTCGGCTGGAAGGACGACGACTTTGATCGCCGGATTCGTGAAGAAAAACGATGTTTGGTCTCACAGGACATATCGTATCAGATATTTGCCACAATGTTCTCGTTTTACGGTCCGTCGGCCATAGTATTAATACTATACTATCGGATCTATTTGGTGGCCAAAAAGCGCATCCGACGCAAGGCTTCGAGTGGCGTAAAAGCCAAATCGCGTCGTCCGCATTCATGTCCTCCGGTGCCAAATACGTATATTTCTAATACCGAAATGACTACAATGACCTACAATATATCGTCGAGCAATGGTAGTAACGCCAGTTCCGATAACGGTTCGGCCAATTCGTATCAAATACTTGTGTCCACACAAACCCGACACCTATTATTACCTCCACAACCGTATGCCTCATCAATGAGTGTTGGCAACGGTAGCGCACAATCCGGTGCCGCAAATCATATTGTGGCCGACTATATATCGTGTGCATCCACTTCGGACTGTTTGGAACAGTTGGACGTACCGTCTATTGAATTCCAAAGAGACAGCTGTAGTTCTAACTCCAACACCGGTATGTCGTTCGATGGAAACGGCAATCTATCTAACGGTTCGATCGGCAATTGTAATACAAAATCCAGAGCACAACCGCTCAAGAGATTAAAATTTCGCCGAAAGTGTTTGAATGAACGTGAAGTCGAAAATAAAAGGGAACGCAAAGCGGCCAAAACGTTAGCAATAATTACAGGTATAGTCAAAACTACCGGTGCTTTTCTCTTAATGTGTTTGCCTTATTCTTATATTAATTTATTGACACAACTTAATAAAGATTATAGATATTTTTCATTATTATTAAAAGGCTTAAAATATCAATACACGCTGTGATCAGTTATATAACGTTAATGCATTGAACGATATGACCTTACATTAATAAAAACACATGAGTAGATCCCGGAGCTTGTGGTCAGTTTGCGCCAGTAGGCAAATCTACCATTGGTTTGGTTATAGTGTAGGAAGTAGTGCACTCACATTATAATCACACACACATCACATTTATTTAATGTATTTTATAAACCATTAGTGTGTGTGTGTCTGTGTAATAGACTTTGTATATAATTTTATCGATAGACTCATTGAATTAACATTATTATTGTTGAGATTAAATTGCTATTAAATGTAAAATGTGTGTAACCTTTTCAACACTAAATGTCACAACAGTTTAATACAATATTATCAAAAAAACTTACATTTTTACACTTTTGTATTACAAAATAAACCAACATTTAAAGTTAGTTTGGTTTTGGTTAGTGATATTAATATTTTTAATTATTACACAATATTATAATTTGATAAATTTAAAAATAGATTTTCTGGAAAGTTGTAATAATTAGGATTTTAATTGTTTTAATAATAGAAAGTAATGCTTTTATTTTTGTTGTTCTTATTTATTACAATTAAAATTTAAATGAAAAACTAATATACTATTAGATAATTATTGAATTAGTGATATAATAAAGCATAGAATACACGGAATAAAATTTAAAAAAAATTATTTAAAGAATATTCCGTTTAAATCATGAATTGAATTTTATTTGATTTTATTTCCTGGATTAGTGTAGGAAAAAAGTCATTATTTAAATTAATGTTATTTTAAGCATAGATTATACACACAAAAATATGCAAAATAAACCTAATTTAAAATCCATGTTGTAGTGCTTTTTATAGTTTTATTGATTTATTTGTCAAGTGTTTAACTATTAAATAAAAAGTTTTTTAATAAAAAAGTAATTAATTTTTCTTTTTATATGTCTTTTAATTTGCATTTTATAGGAATATTTATGGTGTGTTGGCTCCCGTTCTTTGCAGTGGCACTACTGATGCCTCTCTGTCCTCAATGTCTCATAAATCCATATTTATTCAGTTTTTGTCTTTGGTTGGGATGGACTAACTCATCGCTAAATCCATTTTTATATACAATATTTAGGTATATTTTTATAAATTATTATTCAAGATTACAGATTTTTTAAATTTTACAATATTTTTATAATTATTAATTTAATAATTTATTGATAAAAAAATGTTTTAATTATTTATGTTATTCAGTCCCGACTTTAGGAGTGCCTTCAGAAGAATAATATTTGGCAAAAAATACCGAAAGAGATAATCAAATCAATTGATAAATTGAAAAAAAATATTTTGTTTAAGTAATCATTGGATGCGATTTCTGTGATAACTTCACAGTAATCTGTTGTTTGTTTCAATAAAAAATATGATGAAATAAAAATCATTATTTTAAAAATAATATGTTTTGTATATAAATTTTAATTGTCTAAATGTAATAACATTTTAATATATACTGTATTATAATTTATCACAATATTTATTACTTCTAAAAAAATTGAATCACACAATCAATTTTTACTATTACTTAATTATACTAAACTACTTTATTATTATTATTTATTATTATTATTGTTAAATAATTTGCTAATAAGTATAAATTTATTTATTTATTATATATAAAAAAAAACTTTGTGATAAAATTTGTGTAAAATAAACAAATTTAATTATATTATTATAAATAAATTGTAAATATAAATCCTTTTTGTTTAATGTATAAAAATACAATAAAATCTTTTATTATGCCATCAAATATGCAATATTTACTAAAAGCATGTATTAATAATAATAATAATAATAATAATAATAATAACTACAAACTTGAAAGTAATAAAAAATATTTATTGTTTATAGATTTTTAATTAAATTTAAAATAATTGAATTATTAAACATTATATTCAAACACTACAGCCATCTATAGTATAACAATGAACACACATATCGTTTAAAGTGATCTCTCTTTTTGAGTCCACGTGTTGTTTGAGTCAGACATAAGTGCAGTGACTGTCACTCATAATCAATCATCACTTCAATTGATCCGTTTGTTTTTGAGTCAAGAAAAATCAAATCAATACCAACAATGAGTCTTAAGATTGGTGGTGACCTCAAATCGGATGCCGGCCTCAAGAAACTGAACGACCATTTGGAGTCCCGAAGCTATATCGAGGGGTAGGCATAACCGCACCATAAGTTTGTTATGTAGTTTGGATCTAATAGTTTGGATGTTTAAACCATTAGATACACAGCATCTCAATCGGATGTTGTACTCATTGATGCCGTCGGTTCGGTCGACAGCAAGAAGTTCCCGCACGTGAGCCGATGGCAGACACATATCAAGTCGTTTAACACCAACGAACGCAAAGCGTATGTCTTCTTCTTCTTCTTCATTATTAATGTTTTTTTAAGTAACCATTTTGTTTGATATGATAATTGATATCGAGATTTGTGTCTTGTTTTCTATCCTTTCCAATGATTAGGTTTACCGGTGTTAAGAAAAGTTTAGCCGATTTTGGTGTTACTGCTGGCGGCGCCGCCTCGAAGCCGGCCGCTGAAGATAATGACGATGACTTTGAACTGTTTGGATCAGATGATGAGGTCAGATGAGTAGTTGTGTTTTCTTGTGTGATGTCATGAGTTGCTAAACGATTGCTTGTCTATAGGTGGACGAGGAGGCAGAGAAGGCTAAGGCGGCCAGAGTTGCGGCTTATAATGAAAAGAAATCCAAAAGTATGCAATCGATTGAATTGTTTACTGTTTTTTAAATCAAATATCAATAACTAATGTTTTTTAATCTTAATTGTATTGTCCAGAGGCAGCATTGATCGCAAAATCCAATGTCATACTCGACGTGAAGCCATGGGATGACGAAACAGATATGAAAAAACTTGAGGAATGTGTCCGAACCATACAGACTGAGGGATTAGTTTGGGGCGCCTGTATGTCATCATCTGTAGCGATATTTTTGTATTGTTTTAACAATTTATTTTATAATTGTTTAGCTAAGTTGGTTCCGTTGGCTTACGGTATTCATAAATTGACAATCGTTTGTGTGGTTGAGGACGATAAAGGTATGTCCTATTTGTAGCAATAGTTTTAGATCAATAAACTAATGATTTATTTATTTAACTATTAAATGAACAACAGTTAGTATCGATTGGTTGACTGAAGAGATCGAAAAGTTTGAAGACTACGTTCAATCCGTGGACATCGCGGCCTTCCAGAAGATTTAATGGACACTTATTGTCAATTGATTTTAAAATTAAAATGTCAATTTTGACAACTTTTTAAAAATTAATATTGATTTTTATTTTGTAAAATACATGCATTACATTAATGATACATTAATGTCAAATAAATTGGTTTTAAATATATTTTATATCAATTAATTACAATTAGAAATAATTTAAATTAAATTACCGATAATTACATTATATTTTTAATAATAATAATTTGTATACGTTTTATATGAACACTGTTTGAGATTTCAACCAATCAGTGATGACATGAGTTTCCAAGTGTTTGGAAAATATATAAACAATTTGATGACAATTAAGACATTCAGACAATAAAAACATTTATTTTTAAACCTATTTTCACATCAATTGTCTGCATTTGAATCAATTGATTATACTTTTGAACGACAACTACAATGAAATCACTGTTAAGACAGTCGTTAATATCTAAGACAACATTATTATCAAGTGTTGGACACAATCATCAATTTATGACATCATTGACAACAACCAGAAGACAATCGACACAATTGATGACATCATCGGCTCAAGACTCGGACAGTGACACCAATGAAGACAATTCAGAGATTGTTATGAAAGTGGTTGAGACAGAAATGAAGCGCAGATTTGAAGGAACGACAAATCAACTGAAATACAGTCTTTCGAAGCCATCAGTGGTATCACTGGTGAAGACATTGAATGTAAAGAAATGGCAAAAACATGTGACCGAAGGACTCATTGGTTTAGTATTATATAATATATAATACAATAATAGATATTAAATATTTATTTTGTATTGTTTTGGTTTTCAGACATTACTATCGATCCAATTGAAACACTTTTGAGAAGTGATTACTTCACTGAAAAAACTGTTGACCACTACTTGAATGTTGAGTTTATTACATGTCCTTCACATACATTAGGTTCAAGTGTTGTCCAATTGGGTGAACCACACATCAACTCAACTGGTAATTGACATTTAGATTCAATATATTGATAACAAACACATCGATCAATGCTTTTATTATTAGTAGACTTTTTTGATAAATATTTTTATTAGAAATCATTTTAATTACATCAATACGTTCAGTCAAATTCACATTAATGTTTTGCTTATAAAGCAATGAATAAATTATTTGTAAATCAAATTAAGACTAATATATTTAGTCAATTAGTTTATCGCTTAATATCAAATATTAGGGGACAGAAAGTGAGTCCATCAAAATTTGATGATAAAATCTTAAGGAACAACTTTAGAGTTAACTTTAAAGACATTAAAGTCAATAGAAAATTGATTGTCACCGATAGAGTCGGTAATAATTGACACAAATATTTGTGTCCACTGTTTATCTGTCAATATAGTTATAAATTAATATTAAATTATCAAAAATTTATTTATTGTATAATTAGATATAAATCTTATTTAATGATTTTATTTTTTTTTGTTAACAGTAACTAACAAATCGTTTGAATCACCACTAATTAAAAGGTTTGGTCGTGTAATAAAAAATATGAAGAATAATGAAATACGAGAAGATAATGTCATGATTTTTGTTAATATGGTAACCGATTATTTGAATTATGATACAAATGACAACATTATATTAGATACAAAGCGACCAATTAAGGTGTACTTTGGCGAAGAACCCGAAACAGCTATACCTGATCTGACAATCTTTGACAACAGTAATAAAGGGAACAGATTTCTGGACAAACCTATTGTTTGCACATATGAATTGAAGTCTGTTGTCAATTCAAGTGATTCATATGACCGACACAGGGCTCAGGCCGTCGGGACGGCTATTATGGCCGGTGCTTATAATTTCCATACATTTGACTCATTGGATCCAATATTTTGTGTTTTAATTAGAAGCAAATGGTTTCACTTTTTCGAAATCAAAATAACAAAAAAATATACAAAACGATTGTTAAGTAATGACTTAACAAAAGCTGATAAAGTGATAGTAAAACAACTAAATTATGGAAATCCTTTTGACTTTGAAGACGAAAACCACAAACAAATTATCTATCAATTGTTGCTTTCGATTAATTCATTCAAACAATTGTATCACAATAGAGATGATATTTAAACTGTAATTTCTCTACATTTTTGTCAAAATTTTTACTTTGTTTGTTAACTTTTATAACTATATTATTATTTTTACAGTAAATATCATTTAGAGTACATTGCATTTGCGCTGAGAGATAAAGAAAGAGAGAGAGAGAGAGAGCACCCACTGCTCAGTCATAGCCGATGTTTATACTATCTATCGGTTGTTTCAATACTATATATAACAATAGTATTGAATATATATTTTTAGTGAATATATTCGTAACGATATAATCATTTGATTGTCCGACCCATCAAATTGTGAACTTCTTATTAAATATATATTTCATTTATTTTTGTTAAATAGTATTGAAATTGTTTTATAACTTTTTAACACATATTACAGTATTATGAATCATAAATATTAAATAATTGTAAAAATAAACTCAATATTTAATTAATAAAAAGTTTATTATTTTGTATTTATTGTAATTTAAATGACTTTAAAGTTTTCATTGTTTTTTGTATACAATTTTTTAAACTATTAATATATATTCAGTCCCATAAAAGTTGGTTAATCTTACAGTAAGTTTTGCGTAAATTGTTTTTTATTGTTGTAAATAATTTACTATTATAACCGGTAGATTCTAATTTAACATTTTGAAATTATTATTATTATTATTAAAAAGTTTTTTTTTAATTATCAATATATTTAATACTAATCTATTATATTTTAAAATATTTCTATATTTTTAAAACTTTTATTATTTTAATTGAACAAAAATCATATAAAGTTTTCATATCATATAATTTGTTAGTTTTAAAAATATTTTTTTTTTTAGTATATTTAAGATTATTGAATCATAAGTAGAATATATATATACAGTATATAAATTTGAATAATTGTAGCTATTTTTTGTATTATTAATTTTGTAAAAAACTAATATTTATAACAATATCCATTATAAGAAAATAGTTAACAAAAATTGAATATATTTTATTTTACATGGGTGCTATTATTTTATGTCACATATAAATGCCATATAATTAAATTTATGACACGTTTTTATATAAGCTAATAGAAGATAATTTATACTTAACATGTTAAACCCTAATTTAAATTTTATTTTTGAATTTCAATATCATAATTGCATTTATATGATTTCTAAAAATATAATTTTAGACAAAAATATAGTTATTAATTATTAAAATTAATTATTAAAACTGATTGCTTTATCTATTGTCGAAGTTTGAGGAGAAATATAATAGTGTTATGAAAATAATTATAATTATTAAAAAAATTGTATTAAATATTCTTATCGCATATATAATATATTGTTTTGTACTTTATATATAAATATATATTATATACAATATAAAACCATATATATGCGATATATATATATAATATAAATACAATAATATATGCTATTCTTGCGTAAAATTAGAGCCAAAATTTATTATGTATTTGTTAATAAAAGTTATAGTAGTAATCATTTATATTCATAGCTCACGATAAAAAAATATTGATTTTCATGTATCTGTATATAAAATATAATATGTATTTCATGAATATATTTTTATGATGTCCTACAGTTTCACCATTGATGATGATATGACTATAATTTCAATTTCACTGTTGGTTATATAATAACTTGTTTTTACATAATATTACTTTACTGTCAGTAGTTATAATATTAAGCAATATTTTATTACTTTATTTGTTAAGACTTTTCCCTTATAGCTATTAAAATATATTAACTATTATTACAAGCATTTGTTATGTATTTGATAGACATATTAATTATATAAATGATATCATATAATATAAGTGTAGATATAGTTAGCTACACAACAAAATAATAATGAACAAATTTATGTGTACAGTTAAAGTGTCAATATATTTATAATTAATTTTAATTTACTTATGATTTACTATATTTGTAATTTTATATTATATTAGTTAGTATTTATCTTGATTTTTTTACATGAACATGTAGTTTACTTTAGTTTATTAATTGATTGATTGTTGCAATAAAATTGTGTGTAATTTAGCACTAATTTTATGGTTGAAGACTAAACATATTTTTTATTTTTCTAAATAATTATATTAAACCTATATTACCGATAATTTATATTTTTTTAGATATACAGAAATAAGTTAGTGTTTAATAATAATAGTAAGACTGTAATAATAATGATAAGTAAATAAATTTTAAAAGGTGTTCATAAAATTCAAATTATATTTTCATTCAAGTAGTATATGATAGTAATAGACATAAAAAGCAAATCTTTTTATATATATTTTTATATAATACTTATTGTTATTATTTCGTATAACAACTCATAGATGTTGAGACAGAATAAGGAAAAAAAGATGTTTTAACTGACATATAATGTTAGATAAATAAGAAAACCATAGAAAATAATAGTTTTTATAACTATATTATTGTCAAAATGGTAGCAAATGATTGTGTAAAATATGTTGTAAATTTTTTTTATATATATATATTTTTAGCTAAAAATAAAATAAAACGATTTTCATTAAATTACAGCACTTTCAGTGATTTGATTTGATTTTCTGTCTCTCAATTTATAGACACTTAAAAAGAAGAAATATGATTGTTATTAATATAATAATATAATCTATTATATTATTATTATTTATTTTACTTTTTGTTATATGACTATGAATTTAATGTTGACTACAAGTTTTGTGTAAACAAATTCAATGATTATTTTCTTTATAATAGCAGAAATGATAAATGTCTTGTTGTGTATGTGTTTTTGTATCCTTTTTTAAAAAAAAAAGTTTAACATATAGTTAGTGCCATTAGACTGACTGTTGTTCATACACTCAGTTAGTGAATAATATCTTTATATATATTTCTATTATTAATTCAATATAATATAAAATTGAATCAATTTATGTCCAAATAATAATAATAAAACCTTAATAACTTGTACTGACCCCACAAGCTAACTGTCCAATATAATCGGTTAGCTCATCCATTGCGTGTTTAATCCACTAAATACTTTGGACTGATATTTCAATCAAACATTTATTTCATATATATATTGTTGTTATTATTGTTTTTTATATTTTATTATTGATTGCAAGTGTACACTAACTATGTAATTCATTTACTCATTATTTTGATTCACTAGTTATTAGAGTTTATAATCTCTCTCTCTCTCTCTCTCTCTCTCTCTCTCTCTCTCTCTCTCTTTCTGTTTGCTTTTATCTACACTGTCTTTCACTCAATGGTTTTTTCGTATCATTTTTTATTATTATCTGATACATACATATACTGTATTATTATGATTGATATAAAAAGTGAAAAATATAAGACTGGTAACAAAAAAAAACTACAACTAAAATAAATAGATAATTACCTAACAAACCTCTGTGTGCTACCACATACAGTGTGTACATACTAAACATTGGTATGCGTTTTTAATTGATAATTATAAAAGTAATTAAAATAAATTGATTTTAATAATGCGTAACTATTATTTTATTTATCTATCAATTCAATTAAATATGCTATCTAATTGAATCGTATTAGTAGTATTTAATTGAATTAAATTTTTTATTTTTTTTAATAAAATCTATTTAGATGATAAATTAATTATTTAAAAAAATGAAAAACATGATAAATTATCTTTATTTTTCTAAATAAAAGTAATTTATTATTTTTACTTTCATACAAAAATTAAATGAAAATACAAACAAATTATTTTAGTCTCAGAACAACAAAATTTATGAATAATTTTTAATAAGTTTAAAAATAGTTTTCAAATATGATTTATCTCTATTATAATAAAGCAATGACAATAAGGCACGTATAGTACAGTATATAAGTGGCTTTAAATTTTCTACTGTATAATAACATACATAATATAATTTGTAATTTACAAGCTTATCACAGCTGTTTACAAATACAGTATTATTTTTATAATTATAATTAATTTTGTGAGTATTTAGACATTTTTAATGAATGTGATTTGGATATTGAACAAAATTAAATTATTTATTTTTTTAGCAAAAATTTTTACAGTATAATTAACTAATAAAAACTCTAATTTGCTTTTATAAATATATGACAAATGATAAAAATATATATTACATATAACTTTTTGTACTAATAAATGATTCGATACATAAAAAATAGTGAAATAATAATAAAAATTGTTGAATTTATATATATTGATATATTTAAGTTATTATTTATTAAATGTCACACAAATATTAATAGTAAATCTCCAATAATTTTTTATATGTATTTCATGATATTGTTATATATATGTATATATATATTGTAAGTTATATATAATATTTCGCAACGATTTTATCATTTATTCCAATAAATAAAAGCTAAAGAATTGATTATTGAATTTTCGATTTACTGAATATAAATAGATGTTTATTACAATTGTTTTCAATACAATACAATAGTATTAATAAAATAAAAATATTGTACTATTGAGAGATAAAACCATATTTTAAATATAAATTTCATAAATATTATGTTTACTAAAAATGGCATAAATATTGGTATTACTAATTTATTCAAAAGTTAAAACTATTTTAGACATTTTATTTAAAAAAAATAATTTCAATTAAATTTTTTATTGATAACATTAATGTGATTGCATACAAATTATAAAGATTTTAGAAATAGTTAATTGTATTTATACATCTATCACAAAAACATATATACACAAAATTATAATTTATAATTAGTTTTTTTTTACTTTAGATTTGATTTTGCAATTGAATTTTATTATAATAACAAAAAATCTATTTAATTGAAGTTAAATAATAACTTATTGAAACTGAACTTTATATTATACAGTATTTGTAAATATTTATATACAATATATTATAGCAAACGCTGATTGATTTGTATATAATTAGTGGACAAATTTAAAAAAAAAATCTTAAACGATATATTGATAATAATGAAAAAATATTGTGGACAACAATATATTAAATTTGATTTACTGTTTGCATTATTTAAAACATTTACGATAGCAGCAAAAAAAAATCTTGAAATAATTTGAATTTTATTTATTTTTTAATAAAAATTGATTGTGCACTCAGAATATTTAAAATATTTGCTATCTCTCTCTCTCTCTCTCTCTCTCTCTCTCTCTCTCTCTCTCTTCCCTCTCACTCATTCACTAACTTTTATTCGCTATCACTCTCAGAGTAAATAAAAAATTTGAAAATTTAAACAGATTTTATACTATATATTATATTTATATAATATATAAATTTAATATATTATAGTTTATCTATCCATCACACTATCTACAGTAGAGTCACGATATATTATATACTATTTTATAATAATTGTATTATTTATTATTTGAATTATTATTATTGTAAATGACAAAAATTAATTAATATAAACAATAAGCAGTATATCATAGATTTATGATTTTTTTCATACAGTATATGTATTACTAATAACTCAATTTAATATTATATTTGTTTTTTGACGAAGGGTTTAAGTTTTTATTGATTTGTATTTTCGCTTTAAAAAAAATATAAATGAGTTTTGTTTTCCAGTTATTAATCACACGTGTCTTCACTGGTATTGCTTTTTTCAATGGATTTTTTTGTTGTTTATTTGCTGGTAATAGTCATGGGATTACTCGACTGATATCAATAAAAACTATATTAAAGACAAATACTATATAAAGTAATAGCAGGCAATAGAAAGTGATTACTAGTTTTTCAATATAAAATGAGAGCCAATTTTATATCATAAGTGACCAAAAAACATACAGTAAATTAATAATAAGATTATTTTGAGACACAAATTGATAATAAACTCATCTAATTATGTATTAAGTGATGATTATTGATTAAATCTATCTATTTTTAATATATACACAGTATATGACATCAATATAATTATAATGTACTGTAGTTTTGCTTATTATTCATTTTAGTCACTTAATACACTATCTGCGAGCTATACATTTGAATACATACACACATTTGAGTACATTTGATTATATTGACTTATAATGTATTAACTATAAGTAATATTACAGTATATTAATCAATAAATAGAGTTTCTTATTATTAGAGAATCGGTAAAAGTAAATAACTGAGTGAATGAGTTAAGAGAGAGAGAGAGAGAGAGAGAGAGAGAGAGAGAGAGAGAGAGAGAGAGAGAGAGAGAGAGCATAAAAACATCTGAGAATAATGAGTTAGACTTTTGATATTATTTTCCTTAAGGAATTCAATGCACAGAAAACAAGTATTAATCAATATTTTCCTGACTATTGAAACTATTCCCTCGTCTCTCTTTTTTCCTCTCTCTCTCTCTCTCTCTCTCTCTCTCTCTCTCTCTCTCTCACTCACTCACTCACTCACTCACTGACTCACTAACTAACCAACTCTTTTACTAACTTTCAATTTCAAGTGAACTTAAAAAGTTAGAATCCTTTAGCTCCGGTATCCTTATTGACAATAAGTTATAGTTTGATTGAGCACTTTATATAAATAGATGGACACATTTTATGTGTTATATTGCACTTTTTAAATAGCATATAATTTTAGATTGCTTTTATATTTTGATATAATTAACTTTTCTTTTATTTAATTGCCAATTGTTGTACTTTTTTTATATATTGTTTGATATTGTGATTCATATAATGTTTTATATTGACATTTAATAGCAATTTTTATCCGGTTTTCTTTTCATTGAATTTCTTTGTCATTTATTTTGGCGGCGCTTTTAACACACATACACATACACATACACATACACATACACATACACATACACATACACATACACATACACATACACATACACATACACATACACATACACATACACATACACATACACATACACATACACATACACATACACATACACATACACATACACATACACATACACATACACATACACATACACATACACATACACATACACATACACATACACATACACATACACATACACATACACATACACATACACATACACATACACATACACATACACATACACATACACATACACATACACATACACATACACATACACACACATACACATACACATACACATATTCACTGACCACACCTATTGCCAACCCAAATAATGTCAAATGAGTAAATTAAATCTTATTAATTTAAATATATATATTTCTTATAATTTATTATTCAAATTGATTTTGTTTTAATATAACAAAAACAAATGTGAGACACGTTTTGTATATTTATTTTCGTCACTATTGTTGTTTAGACAAATATTATATGTTATATAAACTATTGTATATATATTGGGATAAATAAAGTTCAATACATTATTCACAACATTTCTCTTATCATGTGTACAGAGATAAGCGAAATAAAAATATACAGAAAAATCATTCAATTATTCAATGTGTTGATTGAATGTATGTTATTGTGGTTTCAATTAAAGCTGTGAATAAAACTTGTTGGTCTTAAATATTAACAAATATATTATCATAAACTTAATTGTTTATATAAGTCAATAAATATATTGAATAATAATAATAGTTATATTATTTTATTAATATAGTAAAAGTTAAATAAAAAAATATTAATGGTTCATTTACTAAATTAGTATAAATATAAATAATATTATTATTTATTAACACATGAATACCGTATAATAATATACTGTATTAAACAGTATTTCTTTATATGAACAGAATATTTTGTTTGCAAATAATTATCGATTGTTTAGCTCACAAAATATTTGTACTGTATGTCCACTTATTTAGTTAGTTAGTTAGTTATGGGGATATTTATATTATTTATACAAAGTGGACACTTATGTGTTAGCTTATGGGTCAAAATGTCATTAGTATTCATAATATAAATACAATCAAATTAATTACATGAAAACTAATTATGTTTTTGTTAAAAAATTATTTTTGCCACTATTTTATTTATTGTCCATTGCATCTACATATAAATATAAATTCAAATAAATATATGCACATACAATAAAAATTTATATTGCAAATTAAAATTCATGAAATGTTATATTAAAATAATAAATTGAACACAATTGCAATAATAAATCATTAATAAAATATAAGCAACAATATACTAATGTATAATAAAATACTATAATTTAATCTTCAAAAGTTTTAATTTTGTTTTTATTATATGACTACTGTATAATAAAAATAATATAAATTCAGATAATAAAGTTTGCAAGTTTTATGATAAGTTTGTTGTCTTTTAAAATTTATGTTTACATGAAATTCAATGGAGAGTTAACTGAAAAATTATCACATATATCAATAATAAGACTTAGCTTTAAATTAAGTTTTATTTGTTAATAAAACATACATCAAAATAATCATTTTGGGAATAAAATACTTTTGAAATTAAAATTAAAATTATTTCACATAATTTTATTATAAAATAATAGTGAAAATATAAATTAGAATTAAATTCAATTCTAATATATTATTGTAAAAATAGTGAATACATATATAATATATTTATTGTATATTTTTATTTACAAAAATAAATTCTAAGGCTTTTCTATACTTTAAATTTAATATTTTTTATTTTAATTTTCTAAAGCTTTTATATATATTTTTTTTGTTAAAAATGTTTTCTTTTTGCATAATACTTGTTTACATTTATCTATTCAAACAATAGAAGTGTACATTACTTAAAAAATAAGTTTTTATATGTAAAATTAAATACATGCAAATATTTGAACATGACTGTTATTATTAAAAATATATAATAATAATAATAAAGTATAAAAATGTGACTTTTGATATATAATATAATGTGAAAAATAATATAATCGACTGTAAAACAAGTGATAGGAAAACTAAAATTATATTCAATAATAATAATAAGATAACAATATTTCATATACAGTATGTATATATATATATAGTATATACTGTATAATAATATATAATATAGTGAATGTAAGTTTGACTAAATGACATCCAAAGCCTTAATACATAAATAATTTGATTTATGACACAAATAACACACACATTCACATCATATCACACATTCATATTATATGCATAACTAACTGACAAAATATGCTTTTCTAAAATATTCAATCAGACATTATAATGTATGCAATATTTATTATATAAAAATTTTTTGTATTAGAAAAAAATCATATATTGATATTAACTACACACACACACACACACACACACACACACACACACACACACACACACACACACACACACACACACACACACACACATAAATATTTTTATATATCGTATAACTTTATATAAAATTTAAAAATATTCTTAGCATAAATTTTGATAACTTATATTCTCTATTGTTAGTAATATTAGATTTTATATAATATTAATAAATATTATTTATTTATCACTTATTGCAAAATTGTTGATTGCAATTATTGATATATTTTAAATATTTATACATAATATTTTAAATAATTTTATTTTAAATATGTATTTGTCGTTATAAATAGCATTAAATAGTTTTAATGTCAATCTGAATTTATCATATTTTCGTAAATATGATTTAATAATAGTTTATTTTTATTCTAAATATAATCAAATATATATTAATGATTCGCTGCTTATTGAATTAGTTAGTTTTTAAAGTTATTTTATCTCATATTTAATATATTATATTTTAATAATTTTATTGTCTGAAAATAATATATTATATACAAATTTATATCAAATCAACAAATTTATAACAAAAATATAATAGTTGGACAATATATATATATTTAAATTTAGTATTATAATTGAGATTTGTTATGTAATTATGACGACAATAATAAATAAATTATAAATAATAAGATATTATTGACAAAATTTAATAAAAATTTATTATGTATACTATGTATATACTATATATTTGATAATTTATCAATGATAAAAACCTTATAAATGTTTTTAATATAATTACGATGCATCAGTATTCATATAATTTTATTATACAGTTTATATACTGTATATATATAATAGTAAAAGCATTTCTACATAAAAATACATTATTTACTCTGAAGTTTATCCATCACTGGCCATAAACATTCATACAGTATACGCAATAGCTATACAATAATAGCAGAATCAACCATCACTTTAATGAATCTGAATATTTAGTTTTGGTTCAAAAGCTCTCTCTCTCTCTCTCTCTCTCTCTCTCTCTCTCTCTCTCTCTCTCACTCTAAATTATAAAACTGTTTTTACAATTGAGTGATGACTGATTGATACGTGCAATAGTTGCGTGTCATATAACATACATATACTTTATATATATTGTACATATATATATATATATATATATATATATATATATATATATATAGAATATGACTGTGCATTGCATTTGTGATGCATTTTTGACTCGCAATCAAAATATAAAAGAGACAGTCATTTGTGACTACATTTCCGCTCACTATTCACTCTAACAGGACATCAGGACATACATACAGTTTGAATGAAGAAAAAACAGTTCATTCGAGTAATTTTTCTCTTATTTTTTTGTATATAAAACTTTTGTTGTTATACTCAACAACTACTGTATTTATTTGCGGATTATATATATTTCGAGTACTTTTTATAATAGAGTAAATAATTAAAACAGCATTAAAACTGTTTGTATAGAGAATGTAATGTTTTTATTCAAACAATTATATAAAAAGTTAATTTACCAGATAATTAAAATCTAATTATAGACACTGCAGTATATTAAAAATAAATAAATAATTTTTTCAAATTATTTAATATTATTAATTATTAAATACCAAGTATAAAAAATTATAAATATCATAACATAATGACTATTATGGTTTATTATTTTTTATTAGTTAATATATAAGTTTAATTATAATTTAAAATTATTTAATTAATATTTATATAATCTATAGAATAGTCAAAATATCAATAATAATTTATAAGTACCAGCATATATATTAATATATACATTATATATTAAAATAGATCAATAATACTTTTTGATAAATATTGATAAAATTATGTATTAGAAGTTTTATAGAAAATTATGTTATGTTTTTATATTTAAGTCATCTAATTATTAATAATTGGTTTTTATTGAATATCTCTATTGGATATTTGTAATCTGTGTTTAATATTTATTTATAGAATTTAATATATTTTTAAAGAAATTTTTGCCATATTTACTGAAATTTTATCTATACATTAAAACACTTAAGCCTTTAATAAGTATGTTAATAACAATTAATTTTATTAAATATTTCTATTGAAAAACTATGGACAGATTTTTTGGTGTAAACTTTATTTTAAAAAATAATCTTTAGTATAGAGTTATCTATTAATATATTAAACTTTAATATTTACCGTATATTTTAAAACTTCAATTTTCATTTCAATTAATTATATAAAAAAAAAGTTTTTTGTCTAAAAAATCTAAAACATTTACTCAAATCTCATTTTTTCTTTTTCACTTATATTTATTTTGATTTAACATAAGTATTATAATATTATGTTATATATATATTTATATATTAATATAACATATATATTATAAGAGATTTTATGCGAAATAAAAAAATTACAATTTTTTTAATAATATTTTTCTTTTATACACATAAATTATATTTAATATTTCATTTTGAATACTGTTTTATACTTTATTTTTGTGAATATAATGTTTTTCTATTATGATATTAATATTTGAGGTTTAAATGTTAGAATATACTATATATTCAATACATTTAATGAAAAACAGTAATATTATATTTATTAATCTACATAAACCTTATCGTATTTCATCATATTTGTAATTTTTTGTATTATTTTTATAAAAATCTATGACATTTTATAATACTTTATCATACAAAACATAGTATACATGTATACTTATAGCTAGTATTGAAAAATTTCCAAACAAATAGTTTAGTAATTTTTATACTGGACACTGTCTAATACTTTTATATAAAAAACATTAACATTATATTATAAAAAATAAACAAAAAAACAAATGATGTAATGATAGTCTGTAATAACTTATAAGTAAAAGCAATGAGTGTTTGTATTTAATGTTTTTTTTGTATTAGATTTCATAGGAAAAAGAGACACAAATACGACAACAGTAAAAACAACAACAAAATCATAGAAAGATAAAAAATCTAACATTTATGCATTAACTATTATTATTTATAGTGCATATACATTATAATATACAGTATAGTAAAAAAGTATTTATAAATTATTTAGTTGTGTTGTGCAGTACAGTACATAATATTTATAATAATCACATTACGCCTAATAAAATTGCAAAAAAATAGCAAAAAAAATTGTTTGCCATTATAGCTCAATGTTATGAACTAAATGGTAAATACTATTTTTTTTATTCATGTGTGTGAATACAAACACTATATTAACAAATGTGTTGAATAAATATCCATTAAATTATCCAAAACTCTTGTTGCTATTGTAATAACACTGATGTATTGTGTTCATTGATATTAAGCAAAAGCAGTTTATTTTTGATATACTATAATATTATATTACAACTATACTATATAAGCCATATATATACTGCATATATAACTTTATATATATTTCAATAACTATCACACAATTGTTAATACATTATTATTTTATATATTAATGTAAAACATGAAATGTATTGAAAAACATTAGTTAGATATTGGTATAGTTGTTGATATAAATAAAAAACAAACTTTAGTTAGACTCAAGTGTTTGAACAATCATAATATGCCATTTATTAACACAACAACAATAATTGGTTTGTCAGTCTCTCTCTCTCTCTCTCTCTCTCTCTCTCTCTCTCTCTCTCTCTCTCTCTCTTAGTTTGTCTGATGATCCAAAAAGTGATGTGTCAACTGAAACATAAAGAAAATGATAAAAAATGTGTTAATGCGTTACAATAACCACACAGTAATCTCGTTTTTAATATATATATATATATACTGAATATATGTGTACTGTATATGAAATGAAATTAATCACCATTGATGACAATTTTGTTGACAATTAAAACCCATTATCTCATTATTAGTTAGTTGTTAGACATATATGTTAGACAAATATTTATTATATATAAAAGAAATATTATTTTTTAAACTCTCATTAATAATAACGTTTTGTCTAAAGAAATGTGTGAAATTGATATTTTTATATTTAGAAAATATTTACAGTAATATTTATTAAATAATTATTTTAAGCATTTTTATATTTTATCATATTTTAAATATGACATTTTATATTATGTTAAATTAGAAATATTTTAGGATAAAAGTAATATGTTATTTTAGAGCAATTTTTAATTTAAAATTATTGTATTTTAATGCTTATACATATTATTTATATATTGTGATTTTATTTAGATGTTTTATTAAATTATTTTTTAAAGTTATATTTAAGGTTTGAAATACTAGTACATATTATAAACAAGATTTTTAATTAAAAAAAATATAATAACTTTAAAACTTGTTTTTCAATAATTAATTTTAATAATAAAATTCAAATTACATTAGAGTTAAATTTAATACACTTTGTTATTCAAGAAACTTGATTTTTTTTTATAAAATTAATTTTAACATTTTAATGATACTTTACTCTATGTTAAACATAGTATGTTTCATAGGATATCATGTTTTTTAGGTATTTATATTTATACTACATTTGTCATGAGATCTATATATTTAATTGCAAAAACTTTAGATGGTGTAAAATATAATGTTTAAATGATAAACTCTATCAATTGTCGATGTGTTTGCTCTTTATGTGTCACCAGAGATACCAAACACTGAATATAAACACATTTATATATATATAAAGTAATGTATTTTTCTATATTATATCTATATAAGGGATTTTATCTTTGAGGCGTAAAAATGTGTGTTACTATTGATCACAACATTTAATGCTCAATAATATTGATGTCATTGATGTCCAAATAAATAGACAGACATAAAGCACAAACAAGACATCAGTCTATATACAAAATAATATAAAATTATATTCAAGTGTATTATTGACTTACATTTCTATAAATGTGTGTAGTAGTATACTAGCTACTATGGGCGCGATTTAATCCTCCTATAGTTTTAATCCTTTAATCCCCTACTAATCCTCTTATCAGTTAATCCTTTCAGTGAGCGCGTAAAAGTTATGAATGAAATAGTACTACTACATGTAGTAGTAGTACTATTGACCATTCATAAATTATGTAAGTGTGTAGAAGTGATGTTATGCAATATGTCACGTGACATATTGCATCACAAGAAATTAAAATGTTTTTTTAATTATGCATCTATTTTTTGATTAATTATTAATTTTATTTTATTAAATACAATTAAATAAATTTTCAAACAGTTAAATAAAAGTTAATTACAATTAAGTATAATATAATTATTATAATTTAAATTGGTAATTATAATTATTAGACTCATTATAATTATTCGGTATTATTTTTTAACAAATAAGTATTTGTTTATATTTTTAATAAAATTATATTTTGATTTAATAGGTATAAATTCTAAATATATTTTCAATGATAAATTATTTAAACATTCACGTTGATAAATATACTCATTATTATCCGAGTTTATAATAATCAACTGTAACCCTAGATTACCTTTTATATTTACAGTTAATAGATAATCTTGCATTAAGTCCCAATTGTGTGACCCTAATTTCTCACTATAATTGATCCCAGCTAAGCGACATAACTTTTGTGTACCACGAGTTTGAATGTTTGGACTATATCCCTTTGCAGCAATAATTTTAAACCAATGAAGATTATTGGATAGTTTTTGTTTATCAAAGCCATAATAATGCCAGACGCTTCCTATCCAAATAGCATGATATCCAGATGAATAAGATTTGCAATTAATTGTGATAACACTTCGCTTTTTAAAACTTTTTATTAACTGCTCTTTTTGATTATTCACAACAGGTATTATTTCAATTGATTGTGATTTAATTGTTTTTGACTCGCCGGTGTTAAAATTCATATTTTAATGATATACTAATTGTCACACTACAAACACGTAAAAATAAATAAAAAATACGTTTTAATAACACTATAATATATAATCTTATTGAGATTGAAGTATATATTGCTTGCAATTTACTGTGCGCTATATTAAGCGCCTGCGTTTAAATAAAATAATTATATATGATGCAATGCTTATTAATATTTATAACACAATTAGATATTGTTATAATTATTATATATCTAAAATAAATAATATATATTTATATATTATATTATTTAAAATAACAAATTATAATAAAATTATTAACATACTAATAATTGTAATATTAGTTATATATCAACTAACAATAATTTAATAATAAAGTACTTTAAAACATTAATATACTTATAAGATTACCTGTTTATAACATGTATAATAAGATAAATTAAATGAAGTGAACGTTTAAAGCTATGCAAAGCTAATGAAATGCGTTAACTGCTATGCAATGCTTGCAATATGTGGTGCTATGTATTACGCCTGCGCACAAAGTGTAAATGCTGTTAATGCATAAATGTTGATGCAATCATATGTTTATAAAAAAATATATATAATTATAGATGATGCAATGAGTTTCTTGATATTATTATTAACACTAATATATTACTATTATTTCTTTTACTTAAAATAATCATAACACTAGAATAGTAGTTTACTCTTATTATAACTTAGTATAATAAGTAATAAAATAATTTTTTGTTACAATTGAAGTAAGTTTTGATAAATTATTTAAAATAAAAAATGATGTATACAAAATTCAGTAGTTCTTATTATTACACTAAAGACTATTATTATAAATAATTATAATATACTGTGAATTAAAATTCTTTATTACAAGTTTTACGATTATTTATATATTAACTAATATATATAACTTAAGTGCATCCATTAATACACTCTAATAGAATAATGCTAGATATTAAGATAGTTTGTATGCAATACGTTGAGCTATGTATTACGTCTGCGCAAAACCGTTTATTAAATGTTGATTCAATATAACTGGTTCAAACCGGTTTATTAGTGTTAATGCAATCACATGATTAAAGAACCGGTTATTACTAGTTTAAAAATATAGATAAAAAATGAATTCCTAAACCTAGCTATAGTCATTATATATATATATATATATCGTAGCTATAAGTTTAATAAGATATGTATTAGATTATGTTTATAATACGGATTGGCTGTATATACTAGTGGTTCTGTAATAAAAATATATACATATATATATTAAGACAGTTATGATATAAAATTTTTCGTTGAGTTATATACTAAAGATATAATACTGTTTTTTTCGAATATTAAGTTTTAAAAGCAATATTTAATTTATTTATGTTAAAGTTATATTGTATAAGTAATTTTCTTAATGCGTTGTAAAGAATATATGTATTACAGTATATTATACTGTATAGTAACTTGTAAAGTATATAAAATAAAGAGTAATTGGTTATATTAAATCTATGTACTGTATATAAGTGATAATTAAACTACTACTTAATTTTTTTTAATAATATCTTAATTTATATTAATTATCAATATTGTACTATAAAAAATACCTATTAATTTATCTATTATGTTATAATATTATCATACTGCGTACAAGTATTAATGTTACTGCATTATATTCTATTATTTTTACATTTTAGTAATATATATCTTGATATATTGTACCAAAACATATACTATTTTTGAAATATTATACTACGTCAACTTTTAATTACATTAACTATGTAAGAAAGTTTGGTCATTATTCTGGATCTTCGGATCAGTAATCCATCTCCGAGACAGATACAAGACTTCAAAATAATATTAGTTATATATAACGCAGCTATCTATAAACAGAACTTCAAATGGGTCATTCATATACACTGTGACGTAATAGATAAGCTATAAAAATTGACCATACCCCCTTAATCTTTGATAAGTAATCTTTTAATTCATAAATTACGTTACAGTTCCTTATAAAATATATCTAGCTTTACTTATTGTTTTGTAAATTTTACTTAAAATTCACTTTAAGGCTATATGACTGTTAACTCACAGACTAAACCGTCAAATACTTATATTATTTTATTTAATAATATATTAACTTAAAATTAATAATACATAATACATTTTATTAACATATTAAAACATATTACACAAATAAAAATTATTTTAAAAGAAAACTATTTTATTTTATATTACAAATAAATAATATTGTACTATAAATTTATAAAGATACATTACTATTATGTTATCTATTTATGTTTCTGGATTATTTTACAATATTTTTAAATTTTATTAAAATATATCTATGATTTATTGTACTATAGAATATATTATACTAATTTTTAGTATATTATAATACTTTTACATTATAATACTATATAACGTTATAATTGTTATTGTATTGTAATATTATTTTTAACTATTATTATTGTACTAATGCACCATTGGATAAAAAATTAGTAAATTACTTATATGCTTATATACTATTTAATAAAGTTATATATATATTTACTTCATAGTAAATTTTATTACCATAAATTATTTTAAAATAATACTATTTTATTTAATATTTAAAACATTTTGCAGAATTACTCTTTATTATATTACAATTCACATTATTAAGTTTAATAACTAAATTATATTACACTATTACTGTTTTATTTGACTATACTTATCTTATATTATATTATTAATACATTAAAATTATTAAACACTAACTAATATATATTTTATTAATGCACATACTTTATAATCATAAGAATAATTTTTTTTATTTTAAATAATAAATTCATTTTTAAAACATTATTTTAAAAAATAAATAACATTACAATTACACAATTTAAAATTTATTATAAAAATAATAAATTATATTACAAATACACTATTTTACATTTTAGTTATTTTATATTATGCTAGTAATAATATATTTTACTAATAATTATAATAAATTAAACTATTACAATATATTTTACTATACATGTATGATATATTACTAGCAGATTAATTAAACATTATGATATATTTATAAATATTAAATAATATATCTTTATTATGATCAACGAAAACTAATATATTAATTTACATTATGACTGTTTTAACAAATTATAATATRKAAATAATGATATACTATTAGTAATCATATACATTATATCTTTTTTGTATTCAATAACTTAAATAAATAACAATTTTACATTATTTTTCAATAATACTGTTTTATTTTACACTATTTGTATATTAATTTATATTTTAACTATTTTATATAACTATTGAATTACGTTTACCTATACAATTACAAAAGCAGATAACATACAATTTAAAGATATAATGTTATTTTTATATTTATGTTATACTGGACTACATTATACCATTAAACAGTATGACTATACTTAATTAAAGCACTAATTATTAATATAACGCTATAATTTATTAGTTTTGCATTTGATAGCAATATAAAATATTTGAAATATCCTACACAAACTAATTTATATTAATTAATAATAGTATAATTAATAAAAAAAATATGTTTAATCCTATTACACACCTAAATTATTTCAACTAACTAACTAGCTAACAACACAATTATGTAATTATGCAGTACAGTTACACTATTAAAACAGTATAACTAGGTTATAAAACACGATATTCAACTATTTATTAATATAATTATAGGTTATAGCACAATAATTATAATAATTATTCCTAATTACTATTATGTAATTTGCAATATATCTAAGTTATATAGCATTTTCAATTTATACAATAATCTAATTTTTAACTATGTATATTCAACTACCTTTTAATAATTTACGACATAACAATGAAATATTTCTTTAAAATACGTTATATTGTATCATATAATATAACTTTATTATATATAACTATATCTATACTAATTAAAAATGTTATTATAATCAATTCTCTATACACTTGTTAACAAAAATAGTAATCTGTTCTGCACTATATTAGTTAAAAATATCTTAACATTAAGTATGATGTATTACATTTAGATTTTTAAACAGTATGACACTTGACAGTTATACTAATTCACACTCACACTAATTTACAGTATTGTTATATTGTTTAATAATAAATTTATATTTTAATACATTACAATTAACATCACTAGATAACATTACACTTTTGTTATAATACACAAATATATAGTCTAACTAATATATATTACTATATTTACAATATTTTATTATATAATTTTAATATATATTTTATTATATTTATTAGCATTTACAGTAATTTATAAAATAATTATTGCATTTTAAAACATTTATACTTATTTATAATGTTAATGCATTGCATTTCCATTGATTTAGTCTATAATTATGGTATATCGTATACACCTATATTAACTAATAAGATAATTACAGTATATTACATTACTCATTAATTAGCAAACACTATAATTTATCATTATTATATTACTATTATTATTGTAACTAGCGTGTGGTATAACTACGTTAAATTTTACTAAACTTATGCTAATATGATATATAAAATATACTTTAAACTTAACATTTTAATATTTATACTACCTTTAAACTTATATACAATATATCTAAGCTACATTTCAAAACATTTATTTAACAAACAATGTAAATTTTTTATTACACTACCAAACACTATAACTATCCTATATTTCTTATATATATTTCTATTCTATATAACTTACACATATATTATATAACAGTATAGCACTATCAGTATACTAGTTGACATTATATCCATTCTTTGTTACACAATACTAATTATAGCTAACAGTTTTGATATGCTATATTAAAGTACTAATACTATACTGTATGGAAATGTATACTATAATATTTACATTTTTTAGATAACTGTTTTTAAATTTATTTCTTTATTTTTACACTACATAACAATATAATTACTTTAAAGCACACTACACGTACACAAGTTTACTGTATAACATATTATTGTCTACAACAAGAAGACTTACTTAATTTTTTTTCTTAATTTAATATAATTTTTCTATTTTGTTGGATTGTTTTACAATATATATTATAAATTTAAAACTGTTGGTTTGTTATTGTTTTATAAACTAGTAAACTATGTAACAGTTATATTATATATTTATGTATTTTGGTTAAAAAATGTTATACAAAAATAAAGATGATTGACAAAAACATTGCTTGTCGTTGATAGTATATAGATATAGAATATTTACAAATATATAAAGTAATAATTAGTTTTGATAGATATGATAATAATAAGAATGTAAGCTAATTGTGATCAATAGTTTTTAGTGTATCCATATGGTGAGATAAATGCGTTATTAATAAATTTCAAAGACCATCATTGCATATATTTAGTAATAATTATTGGTAATTAGTAATTGATTATAACATTATCTGAGCAAGTAATACATTATACACATTAAATATAAAATTTGATAATAGAAATAGACTGTTGTATACAATTGGTAACACTTTGATATAATAAATATTATATGAGTTGTGCTAATATTGTTACTATTACACACTCTAGTGACTAAATTATAAAGTGATGAGGTTATAAAATAATTATACTGATTATATTTTTGTATTATTAATGGTAATAAACATTACGATTTTTAGTTAACACAATTGATATATATATATTTGTTTGTTAGTATTTATTATTATTTATAATAAAACACGGGTGAATAGTATCATTATTCTACATATACTAACATATTTTTCAATTTACAGCACAATTTATTTAAAATGTAACACTAATATATTTTTATAGAGTAATTTGTTGTGCAACAATATATTACGTTTAACTATAAACTATTAAGTTTACAACATGTTATTAATGTAACATAAATTATGTTTACTATCTAATTAATATTAAGTATAAACTATTAAAGAAAACTAAACCACACTATTACTTTATTATATTTTACTTTGACTRACTAATTTATTGTACTAATAATTTAATTTATGTTGTAATTTATGTAATATTATTATATTATTAACTACTAGTAACCAATATTTCACAAAAATATAGTATGTTATGAGAATCAAGTAAATTATTTATATTTTTATATATACTTACTATTGAATATAATGTTTAAAATAACTTTATTATATAATATGTGACATTTGCTATGCAGTGATAACAATAATGAATAGTATATTTAAGTTATAGTATAACTTATTTTGGATAGTATGGTATATTTGATAGTTTCATAGTATATAAATAGTATATAGTTATTGTACAAGTATAGTGTGTATAGATGTAATATTTTACTGATTTACTAAATATGTATACTGAAAAGTAGAACACAGTAAATCAGTAAAATATTACATCTATACACAATATACTTGTACAAAAACTATATACTATTTATATACTATGAAACTATCAAATATACCATACTATCCAAAATAAGATATACTATAACTTAAATATACTATTCATTATTGTTATCACTGCATAGCAAATGTCACATATTATATAATAAAGTTATTTTAAACATTATATTCAAAAGTAAGTATATATAAAAATATAAATAAAAACTTGTTTCTCATAACATACTATATATTTGCAAAATATTGGTTACTAGTAGTTAATAATATAATAATATTACATAAATTACAACATAAATTAAATTATTAGTACAATAAATTAGTCAGTCAAAGTAAAATATAATAAAGTAATAGTGTGGTTTAGTTTTCTTTAATAGTTTATACTTAATATTAATTAGATAGTAAACATAATTTATGTTACATTAATAACATGTTGTAAACTTAATAGTTTATAGTTAAACGTAATATATTGTTGCACAACAAATTACTCTATAAAAATATATTAGTGTTACATTTTAAATAAATTGTGCTGTAAATTGAAAAATATGTTAGTATATGTAGAATAATGATACTATTCACCCGTGTTTTATTATAAATAATAATAAATACTAACAAACAAATATATATATATCAATTGTGTTAACTAAAAATCGTAATGTTTATTACCATTAATAATACAAAAATATAATCAGTATAATTATTTTATAACCTCATCACTTTATAATTTAGTCACTAGAGTGTGTAATAGTAACAATATTAGCACAACTCATATAATATTTATTATATCAAAGTGTTACCAATTGTATACAACAGTCTATTTCTATTATCAAATTTTATATTTAATGTGTATAATGTATTACTTGCTCAGATAATGTTATAATCAATTACTAATTACCAATAATTATTACTAAATATATGCAATGATGGTCTTTGAAATTTATTAATAACGCATTTATCTCACCATATGGATACACTAAAAACTATTGATCACAATTAGCTTACATTCTTATTATTATCATATCTATCAAAACTAATTATTACTTTATATATTTGTAAATATTCTATATCTATATACTATCAACGACAAGCAATGTTTTTGTCAATCATCTTTATTTTTGTATAACATTTTTTAACCAAAATACATAAATATATAATATAACTGTTACATAGTTTACTAGTTTATAAAACAATAACAAACCAACAGTTTTAAATTTATAATATATATTGTAAAACAATCCAACAAAATAGAAAAATTATATTAAATTAAGAAAAAAAATTAAGTAAGTCTTCTTGTTGTAGACAATAATATGTTATACAGTAAACTTGTGTACGTGTAGTGTGCTTTAAAGTAATTATATTGTTATGTAGTGTAAAAATAAAGAAATAAATTTAAAAACAGTTATCTAAAAAATGTAAATATTATAGTATACATTTCCATACAGTATAGTATTAGTACTTTAATATAGCATATCAAAACTGTTAGCTATAATTAGTATTGTGTAACAAAGAATGGATATAATGTCAACTAGTATACTGATAGTGCTATACTGTTATATAATATATGTGTAAGTTATATAGAATAGAAATATATATAAGAAATATAGGATAGTTATAGTGTTTGGTAGTGTAATAAAAAATTTACATTGTTTGTTAAATAAATGTTTTGAAATGTAGCTTAGATATATTGTATATAAGTTTAAAGGTAGTATAAATATTAAAATGTTAAGTTTAAAGTATATTTTATATATCATATTAGCATAAGTTTAGTAAAATTTAACGTAGTTATACCACACGCTAGTTACAATAATAATAGTAATATAATAATGATAAATTATAGTGTTTGCTAATTAATGAGTAATGTAATATACTGTAATTATCTTATTAGTTAATATAGGTGTATACGATATACCATAATTATAGACTAAATCAATGGAAATGCAATGCATTAACATTATAAATAAGTATAAATGTTTTAAAATGCAATAATTATTTTATAAATTACTGTAAATGCTAATAAATATAATAAAATATATATTAAAATTATATAATAAAATATTGTAAATATAGTAATATATATTAGTTAGACTATATATTTGTGTATTATAACAAAAGTGTAATGTTATCTAGTGATGTTAATTGTAATGTATTAAAATATAAATTTATTATTAAACAATATAACAATACTGTAAATTAGTGTGAGTGTGAATTAGTATAACTGTCAAGTGTCATACTGTTTAAAAATCTAAATGTAATACATCATACTTAATGTTAAGATATTTTTAACTAATATAGTGCAGAACAGATTACTATTTTTGTTAACAAGTGTATAGAGAATTGATTATAATAACATTTTTAATTAGTATAGATATAGTTATATATAATAAAGTTATATTATATGATACAATATAACGTATTTTAAAGAAATATTTCATTGTTATGTCGTAAATTATTAAAAGGTAGTTGAATATACATAGTTAAAAATTAGATTATTGTATAAATTGAAAATGCTATATAACTTAGATATATTGCAAATTACATAATAGTAATTAGGAATAATTATTATAATTATTGTGCTATAACCTATAATTATATTAATAAATAGTTGAATATCGTGTTTTATAACCTAGTTATACTGTTTTAATAGTGTAACTGTACTGCATAATTACATAATTGTGTTGTTAGCTAGTTAGTTAGTTGAAATAATTTAGGTGTGTAATAGGATTAAACATATTTTTTTTATTAATTATACTATTATTAATTAATATAAATTAGTTTGTGTAGGATATTTCAAATATTTTATATTGCTATCAAATGCAAAACTAATAAATTATAGCGTTATATTAATAATTAGTGCTTTAATTAAGTATAGTCATACTGTTTAATGGTATAATGTAGTCCAGTATAACATAAATATAAAAATAACATTATATCTTTAAATTGTATGTTATCTGCTTTTGTAATTGTATAGGTAAACGTAATTCAATAGTTATATAAAATAGTTAAAATATAAATTAATATACAAATAGTGTAAAATAAAACAGTATTATTGAAAAATAATGTAAAATTGTTATTTATTTAAGTTATTGAATACAAAAAAGATATAATGTATATGATTACTAATAGTATATCATTATTTCCATATTATAATTTGTTAAAACAGTCATAATGTAAATTAATATATTAGTTTTCGTTGATCATAATAAAGATATATTATTTAATATTTATAAATATATCATAATGTTTAATTAATCTGCTAGTAATATATCATACATGTATAGTAAAATATATTGTAATAGTTTAATTTATTATAATTATTAGTAAAATATATTATTACTAGCATAATATAAAATAACTAAAATGTAAAATAGTGTATTTGTAATATAATTTATTATTTTTATAATAAATTTTAAATTGTGTAATTGTAATGTTATTTATTTTTTAAAATAATGTTTTAAAAATGAATTTATTATTTAAAATAAAAAAATTATTCTTATGATTATAAAGTATGTGCATTAATAAAATATATATTAGTTAGTGTTTAATAATTTTAATGTATTAATAATATAATATAAGATAAGTATAGTCAAATAAAACAGTAATAGTGTAATATAATTTAGTTATTAAACTTAATAATGTGAATTGTAATATAATAAAGAGTAATTCTGCAAAATGTTTTAAATATTAAATAAAATAGTATTATTTTAAAATAATTTATGGTAATAAAATTTACTATGAAGTAAATATATATATATAACTTTATTAAATAGTATATAAGCATATAAGTAATTTACTAATTTTTTATCCAATGGTGCATTAGTACAATAATAATAGTTAAAAATAATATTACAATACAATAACAATTATAACGTTATATAGTATTATAATGTAAAAGTATTATAATATACTAAAAATTAGTATAATATATTCTATAGTACAATAAATCATAGATATATTTTAATAAAATTTAAAAATATTGTAAAATAATCCAGAAACATAAATAGATAACATAATAGTAATGTATCTTTATAAATTTATAGTACAATATTATTTATTTGTAATATAAAATAAAATAGTTTTCTTTTAAAATAATTTTTATTTGTGTAATATGTTTTAATATGTTAATAAAATGTATTATGTATTATTAATTTTAAGTTAATATATTATTAAATAAAATAATATAAGTATTTGACGGTTTAGTCTGTGAGTTAACAGTCATATAGCCTTAAAGTGAATTTTAAGTAAAATTTACAAAACAATAAGTAAAGCTAGATATATTTTATAAGGAACTGTAACGTAATTTATGAATTAAAAGATTACTTATCAAAGATTAAGGGGGTATGGTCAATTTTTATAGCTTATCTATTACGTCACAGTGTATATGAATGACCCATTTGAAGTTCTGTTTATAGATAGCTGCGTTATATATAACTAATATTATTTTGAAGTCTTGTATCTGTCTCGGAGATGGATTACTGATCCGAAGATCCAGAATAATGACCAAACTTTCTTACATAGTTAATGTAATTAAAAGTTGACGTAGTATAATATTTCAAAAATAGTATATGTTTTGGTACAATATATCAAGATATATATTACTAAAATGTAAAAATAATAGAATATAATGCAGTAACATTAATACTTGTACGCAGTATGATAATATTATAACATAATAGATAAATTAATAGGTATTTTTTATAGTACAATATTGATAATTAATATAAATTAAGATATTATTAAAAAAAATTAAGTAGTAGTTTAATTATCACTTATATACAGTACATAGATTTAATATAACCAATTACTCTTTATTTTATATACTTTACAAGTTACTATACAGTATAATATACTGTAATACATATATTCTTTACAACGCATTAAGAAAATTACTTATACAATATAACTTTAACATAAATAAATTAAATATTGCTTTTAAAACTTAATATTCGAAAAAAACAGTATTATATCTTTAGTATATAACTCAACGAAAAATTTTATATCATAACTGTCTTAATATATATATGTATATATTTTTATTACAGAACCACTAGTATATACAGCCAATCCGTATTATAAACATAATCTAATACATATCTTATTAAACTTATAGCTACGATATATATATATATATATAATGACTATAGCTAGGTTTAGGAATTCATTTTTTATCTATATTTTTAAACTAGTAATAACCGGTTCTTTAATCATGTGATTGCATTAACACTAATAAACCGGTTTGAACCAGTTATATTGAATCAACATTTAATAAACGGTTTTGCGCAGACGTAATACATAGCTCAACGTATTGCATACAAACTATCTTAATATCTAGCATTATTCTATTAGAGTGTATTAATGGATGCACTTAAGTTATATATATTAGTTAATATATAAATAATCGTAAAACTTGTAATAAAGAATTTTAATTCACAGTATATTATAATTATTTATAATAATAGTCTTTAGTGTAATAATAAGAACTACTGAATTTTGTATACATCATTTTTTATTTTAAATAATTTATCAAAACTTACTTCAATTGTAACAAAAAATTATTTTATTACTTATTATACTAAGTTATAATAAGAGTAAACTACTATTCTAGTGTTATGATTATTTTAAGTAAAAGAAATAATAGTAATATATTAGTGTTAATAATAATATCAAGAAACTCATTGCATCATCTATAATTATATATATTTTTTTATAAACATATGATTGCATCAACATTTATGCATTAACAGCATTTACACTTTGTGCGCAGGCGTAATACATAGCACCACATATTGCAAGCATTGCATAGCAGTTAACGCATTTCATTAGCTTTGCATAGCTTTAAACGTTCACTTCATTTAATTTATCTTATTATACATGTTATAAACAGGTAATCTTATAAGTATATTAATGTTTTAAAGTACTTTATTATTAAATTATTGTTAGTTGATATATAACTAATATTACAATTATTAGTATGTTAATAATTTTATTATAATTTGTTATTTTAAATAATATAATATATAAATATATATTATTTATTTTAGATATATAATAATTATAACAATATCTAATTGTGTTATAAATATTAATAAGCATTGCATCATATATAATTATTTTATTTAAACGCAGGCGCTTAATATAGCGCACAGTAAATTGCAAGCAATATATACTTCAATCTCAATAAGATTATATATTATAGTGTTATTAAAACGTATTTTTTATTTATTTTTACGTGTTTGTAGTGTGACAATTAGTATATCATTAAAATATGAATTTTAACACCGGCGAGTCAAAAACAATTAAATCACAATCAATTGAAATAATACCTGTTGTGAATAATCAAAAAGAGCAGTTAATAAAAAGTTTTAAAAAGCGAAGTGTTATCACAATTAATTGCAAATCTTATTCATCTGGATATCATGCTATTTGGATAGGAAGCGTCTGGCATTATTATGGCTTTGATAAACAAAAACTATCCAATAATCTTCATTGGTTTAAAATTATTGCTGCAAAGGGATATAGTCCAAACATTCAAACTCGTGGTACACAAAAGTTATGTCGCTTAGCTGGGATCAATTATAGTGAGAAATTAGGGTCACACAATTGGGACTTAATGCAAGATTATCTATTAACTGTAAATATAAAAGGTAATCTAGGGTTACAGTTGATTATTATAAACTCGGATAATAATGAGTATATTTATCAACGTGAATGTTTAAATAATTTATCATTGAAAATATATTTAGAATTTATACCTATTAAATCAAAATATAATTTTATTAAAAATATAAACAAATACTTATTTGTTAAAAAATAATACCGAATAATTATAATGAGTCTAATAATTATAATTACCAATTTAAATTATAATAATTATATTATACTTAATTGTAATTAACTTTTATTTAACTGTTTGAAAATTTATTTAATTGTATTTAATAAAATAAAATTAATAATTAATCAAAAAATAGATGCATAATTAAAAAAACATTTTAATTTCTTGTGATGCAATATGTCACGTGACATATTGCATAACATCACTTCTACACACTTACATAATTTATGAATGGTCAATAGTACTACTACTACATGTAGTAGTACTATTTCATTCATAACTTTTACGCGCTCACTGAAAGGATTAACTGATAAGAGGATTAGTAGGGGATTAAAGGATTAAAACTATAGGAGGATTAAATCGCGCCCATAGTAGCTAGTATACTACTGTGTGTATATTTTGCAGATTATAATAGAGACACACATATTAGTTATAATATACAATAAATCAAATATTTATTTTTAAATATATTTTCATTTTACAAAAAAATGATTTATAATTTTATTTTAATATATAATTAATATTTTTTATTTGTAGATATTTTAAAAACATAATATTGATTACTATCTACATAATGTGTATATACAGTATTGATGTGATGTTAATTAATATATATATTTACTGATTAATTATTTATTTATTTTAGAAAAAACTTAATAAACTATTAAAATACATATGATACGTTATAAAATATTATCTAAAAAATACATCATTAATTATAAATAATGGTATATAAAAACTATTTTACAATATAGAGTTAAATACTGTATACAAAATGTGAGTTATTTTTAGACATTGAATGATGCGATGTTAATATGAAATGATGTTCAAAATTCAAATTTATATGACATTATATTTTTAGGTAAATAAATGTTTACTATATATATATATTGTCGAAATATAAACAGTTTATATAAGATTATTATCATAATCTTTATAATGTTTTATTCAAAAATTATTCTTTTGTAAACAGATATCATTATAGTATTACATTCTGACACAGAATATGATTATAGAGAGTCTCTATATTTGTTGTAAAATGTATTTTCAGTTATATTGTCGGAAACAATAAACTTACTATTTTAATGTTTACTATATACAGTATATTCTATACTGTATTAATATATATACACTGTATAGTATAAATAATATATATATAAAATTTATTTATACGTATAAAGTTATTTTCAACTATATCCTACACTTGATTTTAATGTTATATTTTATTATAACTTTATATATTTTTTGTTAAAATATAAGTAAACGTGAATTTCAAATATATTTATTTGATAACTCGTTTTATAGATGACTTTGTCAAAACTATTAACTTATGAAATATTGTAAGTTCATGTTTTATGCTTTAATTATTTATTAAATTGATTAATAATATAGATGTATTATTAATGCAAAAATAAAATATGATATATTATATAATTTATTTAAAATTAATTTGTTTATTCAAATATCATAAATCATAAAAATACATAGATATTTATAAATTATAATAAAATCAAAGTTTGTAAAATTATTAAAAAAGTAACTAAATTTCAATAATTATATAATTTTTTATTATTCAACAAAATAACTAAATATAGAATATTTAATATATGAAAATATAAAATAATGTTTTTTAGTGTTATTATAATATTGTTTTTTGACAAAGAATTTCAAACCCTATGAGATTATCGTTTGTTTTTTTTATTATTTAGTTATATTTTTGAATATATTTGCATTATTTTTCAATTTTGTTAGCTTAAATATCTATTAATTTTAATAAAATATTTGTTTAACACGCAAGTAAATTTAATACATTTACTATGTATTTAAGTAATTGGGTGCAGTATTTTGATTTTTTATAGACTAATATCAATTTACATAAAATTAATATTAAAATTATAATTTGTTTTCTGTATAATCTATATTTATCATAGTTTTAAATTATCATATGATAAAAATTTTTATTTTATATTTGAATAATTTAATCTTCATAAATATTAATTTTATATGTATATCAATAGAAATTATTTGTAATATGAATTATATTAGGTGTATAAAAGATTATTATACTTTCATTGATATAATATACAATATAAATAAGTAACAATTTTAATAAGAAAGTGACATACTGTACATTGTATTACATTGGCATAATTGCACCGTCAGCTTATTTATTATCAATCATGACATCCCTTTCCTCCACTATCTACAGATCGTGACTATTAAAGACTGTCATTACACGCGCACTCATATTATATTTCTCTCTCTCTCTCTCACACACACACACACACATACACACACTTACTCACTCACTTACTTAACTACACTCACTTTAATTGTCTTATATGTTGAATAGACATATAACATAACATAACATATCATATAATATTGTTTCTAACCTTGAATATAACAGGACTTTCATATATACTGTAGTATTAAAGACCGTTTAGTAAAATCTAGAAACACAACTAAAATATAAGTTGAATACAGTTTTTTTCAAAACTCTATTAGTGTTATATCAGTGTATGTGACTGCTGTGTAAACTATAGTTATAATATAAATTGTGTCATTATTTTTTTACAAACACATATTTTATGACAATTTAAAATTTCATATTTCTTTTTATTTGAATTTTAAAAGATATAAATTATGTTAAGTTTTTCAATCATTTAATAATTTGTGTAATATTAATAAATGTTATTGAAATATAGTAGTGTATATTATTTACATGTATATACTGTAAATATATAATATAAATACAACAAGTAGAAATTAATGTCTACTTAATTAAATATTATACTCTACTCACGGTATAATGTACATTACTTTATTATTATTAGTAAACTATTATTATATTTGAAAAATTTTAAATAAAGATATATTTAATAATATAATTTATATTTAATTTTAATCTAATGTATTAATTAAATATACTATATATGTGATACATCACTCGCGTAGACTATTAAATTGTGTTTTGAACTAAGACTTGTATAATATTATTTTAATACAGTATAATATTTATTGATATTGCATATTAATTTAAGCCAAACATTGCAATAGGTAAGTTTGATAATAGATTGCAAATTTTGATTAATATTGCATTAAATTTAATAACATTTAATAAATGTTTTTTTTAATTAAATTTTTTTATATCTTTTAAAATATTAAAAATTTTATATGTACTGTGACACTGTAATAATGTTTGTAATTATTGTAAATTATCAATAGTATTAATATAGCAATAATAGCAATAATGTTAGTAATAATAACAAATATTATTAATAGAAATTATTTTAGTTTTATAATTTCTATTAATAATATTTTTTGCAAATTATTATGTTAAAATATAAATGGATAAAATCTAAAAATAATAAATAATAAATAATAATAGTTTAAATCGATTTTTGTATTTTTTATTATTAAATAGAATTAGAAAAAATGAAATATATTTATTATGACATTTTTAGTAACGAAAAAAATAATTTAAAAAATTGATTTTATTTTCAAGTCATCTCTAGTCGAGTGCTTTAATAGCTATTGATATTATTGTTGGCTTCGCTATTGTATTGGTATATACAGTGGTATTAGATATTGTTGTTGTAGTTGTGATCATTGAATTACATAAAGTGTGTACTTATGGTTTCATCTAAAAAAGTAAAAGCATCGGATGATAGATAAGATAGATACTGATCGTAATATAAATTTATCTATATATCTATAATACTGTATAAAAAATAATATTTTTAAAGATGATGTACAAGATTAGTATGTTATTTGTGTTTCCCATCAATTTATTGATGATAATTTTGTTTTTTATTATTATTATTTTAGTTTCTCTCATCTATTGTTTGCTAAATATTTAATTTCATGACTTTACATGATAGATCATATCATATGTAATATAAAACAATATTATGTTATTTTTTATATAAATAAATATTAAATTCATACACACGTGTAAGCACTTTACTATGATTGTAACTGTTTTGTATAACAAATGTAGAATATTTAATATATATCTATAATCTATGTAGAATTTTTTTATCTAAAGTATAATATTTAAAAAATATATTAAATTTTTTATGTTAAAGTATTATTTGTGTTTAGCATATTATATATTGGAGACATCTAAACATAATAATTTTATACAATATCATATGTAAACAGTAAAAAAATATAACTTAATTTTTATTAAAACTGCATAATTATATTATTATTAAAATAGAGTATTTGTTAAAAATATTTAATTTTTATAATTATTTGTTAATAATTTTGTTAATAATTTTAAAAAATAATTTTGTTTTTATGCACAATAATTTTTATTACATTTATACAAAAATTGTGTAATAAATAAATTGTTAATATCTTATAATTAAAAAATATTATTTAATATATTTTAAACTAATATAAATTTATATTATGATTTAATATTATACAATATTACTATAATATACTTAAATATTGTTTTCACAATATGTATCAATAATTAATGTTTCTGTTAATCACTGTTTTAAAGTATTTAAGACTAAATATATTAAAATGTAGAAGTATTATATTTTATTTAAAATTTTAAATATTACAAAAATAATTTATAAAGTTATAATAGCAAATAAACAAATAAGTATGTTTATGATATATTTTATTTAACTTATTTGATTAATTTATATAATAATTTTTTTTATTTTTAAATTAAAAAAAATAAATTAAATACTAAAATTAAGACATACCAAAACTTTTAATATTAAATATATTTATTAAAATTGCAAATATTATGTAAATTTGATTAAAACTTTTTAGTGTTAAAATAAAACTTGTTTGCGTCAATTATAATAGCAATAAATGATTTTAGTATTTTTTAAATAAATGCAAAAAAAAACTATTTTAATTTAAAATCAACATTTTATTATTCCGTAATATTTCGTAACTTTTCTTTAATAAAATATAGACTATTTATGCATAAAATTTAAATTACGATACATAAAACAAACAAAATTAGTTTTATTTATTGATTTTAATAAATGCCTTACAGAAATCTATTACTATTTGCATACATTTTTTGACTATTTTGTTATAAATAATAAATATCATTATTTATTTTTAAAATGACAAATTTTTTGTTTGACGAATATAAGTATTATTTAATAAATTAAAAAAAATTATATATATAATTGTTTAGTTAGCAAATTCAAAATAACAATTTAATGATAATTTATAAATTTTGTTTTCTTAAGCAAACTATTTATAAATTAGTTTTTTACTTTAAATGAATTTCAATTAAAGATTTATTCAGATTATATAAATACTGTATATTTGAAAGTATTAATATTCATTTGTAATTTATATTTTCATGTTGTGTGTAAATTTATATATAATATTATTTTTAGAAAATTACAATCAATTAATCCATAGTTTTTAGAAACTATTTTTGTCATATAAACCATACAATTAAATTTATTTTGAATACTACTCAATCATTATTACAATATATCGGTATTATATTAAATATTTAAAATATTGTGTATATACATAAGTTTAATATATTATAGTACATAAATAATAGATAACATTTTTGTCATTAAATTATAATAAAAAACATATATTTGAATTGGGTAAATTATTGTTTTTAAATTTGAATTGGATCTTAAGCATATTAAATAAGCCAGGATAAAATTTAAGAAAATATTAATAAAAAAAACTTATTGCAAAAATACATGAATTTTTGTCATATTTTAATTTAATATACTGTTCATTGAAAATTATGAACCGCTTTTCAATTTATACACTTTTATACTTAATTTGTAGTTAAAAAAATATAATTTATTAATAAAATTTTACGGCAAAATTTATATAAATTAAATAATTAGTTTATTTTTCTCATAATTTAATATTTGTCAAATTATTACAAAATACAACATTTGGTTTTTTCATATCACTAATAAATGTTGTTGGGTTATGATATATATATATGTTATTGTAATAAATAAAGTATATTAAAAATATTAACATTTTGATAACATTTATTAATGATGACTAGTATAGGTATATAAAAAATATTTTATATAATTATTGAATAATAGCTTAGTTTTACAGTGAAGTATCCTTTAAAATGCATTGATATTTCAATGAGATTCTGAATTTGTAATTTAAGTTTTAACAGTAAAATATTTAACAAATTTTATAATAAATTGACCATGGGAATTTTTTTAAATGTAAAGAAATTCCATATAAAATACATTATTTAGTTAGTAAATAAATTTTTATAAACTTATTATAAATCTAATATTATATAAAATTATTTTTATTATATTTTATTTGATGTTTATTATAACAACATTTTATATACCAATCAAATCGCTATTTTATTTTTAAATTGTAATTTCAAATCTAATATTCCAAATATATTCTTAATGAAAAATATTGAATTTATTTTATTTTGGATATACTTTAAAAATTATAATCAAAACATTTAATACTTTTTATGTTGTAGAAAAAACTATTTAAAAAAATAATTACAATTATTTATAAATAAAATGTAGAATTTATTGATTATAAAAAATGCTCCATTTTTTAAATATCTAGTTTACACTTAATTAATTTATTTATTATTAAATCAAAATAGTCTTATAAATTATAAGCTATAATACACAATGACGCATGTTTTAATAATAAATAAACTTAAATATAGTTTTTATGTACATTTTTAAATAACAACATTTAATTCAAAATAATTTTGTAAAAAAACAACGGCATAAAAAATAATACATAATATTTTTATATATAAATATTTTTAAAAATTTTGTGAAAGTAAAATAAAGTTTGTAACTTTTTCATAATATTTTTATTTTTATTATTTAAAATAAATACAATGTGTATTATATGTAGAAAATTAAATATTAACAAATAATAAAAAAAGTATATTCAATAGTAATATAATTTTGATGCATTACATAATAGAAAACTACAAAAATTAAATTTTCAAATATAATATTATATTATGTAATTGAAAATGTATTTATAGTTTATATTTTTGATAAACTATTGACGCAAATATGGCTTTGAATTCTTTAATATTTTAAAAAGACTTTTATTTGATTTAAAAATGTTTTATTTATTTTGATTTTATTAGTTTTGTAATATATTATTTTTATGAGTAGTACAAAATAATGTAGTGATAATTTTTTTATAAATACAAATTTGTTTAACATTTAGAAAATAGTTGTAATTTTTTGTTATAAGTTAAAAATCTAATTTTTAATAAACATTTGTTGAAATAAAAAACTATTTAAAAATGATTAAATCATAACCACGCAATTTCAGTTTTATAAAATAAAATCAATTTATAATGTAAAATATAGAGTAATTTGTTTATATGATAATTTGATGAATTACTTAAAACATAATTAAAAATTAAATACAGTATATTATAAATAGTAATGACTATTTTTATTTAAATAATTTTTTCTACTAAATGTACATTATTTAATTAAAAAACTTTTTTATTTTATTCAATTATATTTAGTATTCATCATTAATTTTATGTTTTAATAGATTTAAAGTAAAAACGTCATTTTATTTTTTTTTTAATTTAAATATTTATTATTTAAATCGATAAATGTTGTAAATGTTGTAAATGTTGTTTTTATAAAATATCTTTAAATTATTAAGAATCATAGGCAACAAGTTTTGACAAAAATGTATTTTTATTTGATATTTCATAACAATATTAAATAAATACAATCATAAATCCATTTACCTTAAAAATAGTGACATTTATTTGCTAACATAAAATGTTTTAGTTCACTATTTTAATGTAAAATCTGTTATATAATATATTTTACTGAATGTCTATTAAATTATTATTTTTTATATTATTTCAAATCAAAAGTCACCATATTTTTAACATATAATTAATTATTAATGCTTAAAGCTATATATTAAGATAGTAAAAAATAAAATAAATTTTTAAAAGTATTATAAAATTTCAAAATATTTATTAGATTTGTATAAATTTTATAATTTTTTTCTTTAATACTTAATTTTTTAATTTATATTGTTTTTCATGAAATAATGTTGTTAATGTTATTTTGGTTTTATCTTATTATTAATAACAATGTTAATGTATATTTAACTATTTACTATGTTTGTAATTTTTTTAAAATTATAAAATAAAATCTCAATATTTGAACAAATTTCATACAATAATATATATTTCAAAACAATTGTGATGCTTATTGAAGTTGAAATTAATTAGATTTTTTGGACACTGAAAATCCAACAAAAATTTATTAACAAAATTAGATTCAAAAACATTGCACAATATATATGTAAAATTACATTGATTTATGTCATGATATTTGCCTTATAATTGTTTTACAGTTGTTTTTCAATTTTTGTTGTTGCTTTAGCTATAGTATGTTATCCAATTACATAAATATACGATAGTAGCAAATGTTAAAGTTTAAATTTATTTCAATAATATGTAAATTTTATTTAATTTTTTAATCATTTTAAAATAATGTATTTTATAAAATTAGTGCAAAAATTGATTTTTTTAAAAAATAAAATGAATTTATAAAGAATCTTAAATTTTTACAAATAAATAGTGATTTTCATATTTTTTATGTATTGTAAATTATATAATTTATTTTTTATCTAATTACATTAAATTTAAACTATTAATGACTAACTTTTATAGGAAAATTTTTAATATATGGTTATTTATTTATTTAATTAGCGTTTTAGTAAAATAATATTAAATAATACTTATTCTATGTATGTTATAGTTAGTATTTAATTTAGTTTAAAAATTATTCAAATTAATTAATTAATATTTTTATTTATTAAGTATGTTTAAGATGTACTTATAAAATAATATTTTAAAACTTGTTTGTTTAGAATTATCTAATGTTTCAATAAAAAATTATTAAACAATTATTTTTTTATATCTATATTTATATATAATATTTTATTCATAAGTAGGATATAAATATTTGTACAGCACTTTCCAAGAAAAAAGTATTAAATAAATTGAAATATCTTAATTCATTACGTGATTAAGTTTATATTTATATTGTATTACTAAAATTGATTATTAAGTTAAAAATATTAATTAGTATTATCTATAGTTTTTTCGTAAAAATTTTACTTTTGATTGTTAATTAAAAAATCATTATTTATTGTTTGCTACATATAAAGCAAACAAAAAATTAATTTTACTAATTAATTTGTCAAAGATTTAATATATTATTGTTTTATACAAATTTTTAAAATATTAATTACAATTTTAATAGTGTTAAATTGATGGACCCATGTTTTATTATTAAATATACAGTATGTAATAATAATGTACAGTATATACAGTATATTATAAAATATAACTACTGTACTATAGATTTTTATACTATGCTTACTATAATAATTTATGATTTTAAAAATATAATTATTATTAAAACATTCATTAAAATAAATAAAAAATATTTGAATATTAAGTAATTTTATTATCATTATTAAATTATCATAACCATTGAAAATTTATAAAAATTAAATCTTATTTTATTTTGTATGATTTTAAAACACAAGTTAATTTAAAAATAGAAATAAAATGTAACTTTTTTCTGATGTCATAAAAACAAATAATAGAAATTTATTTTTATGATTATTTCCATTGTTAGGCACTTTTTTAATAACATTAAAAACATTATTTTATATATTATGAATAATTTAGAGATAAGTTTAAAGCAAAAAACATACTCTTTATATTATTATTAAGTAAAAATTAAAGATAACAAAAGTAATAATAATAATTATAATGGAAATAATAGTCTTAAAGTTCATAAATTGAGATAATGGATGTATTTATGTTTTAAAGTAACATACAGTTAATCACTTTGTTTTGTTTGTTTAAAATTATTATTTTTACTGTATTTTACTGTATTGTATGGTATATTCTCTTATGAAAAAAAATATTTCGACACATGTATTAATTTTTTGCATTATTTTTTTGTGGCATTAATGATTTAATAATATATAATATCCTTAATATAAATATATAAATATTCATTGAATTATTTATAATTAACTTTATTTTATAATAGTAAGTTAGTTTTATTATACTGTACATTATTATCACTAGTAGATATTTTACAGTTTACCTATAAGTAAAATATTGATTTTGACTTATAAAGCAAATGCACACAAAAATTTTAATTATGATTTACATTAAAATTCATATCAATAAGTCTATTAATTTATTTATTCATAAGCTATTTCAGTATTTACATACTTACATACATACATGTCTATAGTAAATATGTAATATTAATGATTTTATATACAGCTATGTATATACAGTATATTTATATATATTTTTATAATAATCAATATCAAAATATATAAGGAATCTATTTTTAAAAATAGTGATTAAATAATAATTGTATAATAAATGTATAATCGAAAAAACTATTTGCATTGTATTTTATTGTTTACCCAAACAGATCCATCAATTGTTTTATTCAAGTAAATGGATAACCCATTAATGAGTGGTTATAAACAGTAGTGCTGTTCACCAGAGAGAGAGAAAAAAGTCATTAAACTTAAGATCCAAAAAAACCTAAAAGTGATTGAAATGTTTGGAGGATTGACTGACTCGAGTGTTGAATAAATAGATGATTGCCTTTAACTCCTTGGACTCGACTTTGCCCATCAATTTCCAACTGAGCCATAGAGACATTGATATCAATGAGAGCCATCACAGCCTCTCTCTCTCTCTCTCTCTCTCTCTCTCTCAACATATATATAGTATGTTAATAGTGTTGGCGTTTGGTGTGGTTAGTGATGACCAGTGCTGAGACAAACAGAAAGAAGAAAAAACAAATTGTAGTCAACACACACACACATATATATACACAACATATTTAATCTGTTTATATATATATATATATTTTAATGGGTCATCAGTTGTTTGTCTTGAGCACCGTATGCTTGTATTGTTTTAGTCAGAGAAATGGGCAGAAATATATGATAACTATTGGCCCAAACTATTAGTCACTTCAAATGATGACTATTACCGACTATAAACTGATTGCACAACAAAACTTTACGACAGTTTTAGCGAACTTAAGCACCGGTAGTTTTATGTTTGACAACTATTCATGGTTGTCATCGTCAACGCCGGCAACACATGAATTGTCTATAATTACTAGTGAAAGGACAGATGTTTTTCACGAAATAGCCAACACTGTGCTGACCATTGGTGCCGATATCGGAGCAGATAGTAGTGGACAGTTATCAGTGGTGGACAAAGTCCTAAATAATTTTAGTAATAATAATAATAATATTAGCGATAATTTTATAGATGTAAATAAAGAGATTTATAAAAATAGTATATTGTTTATCGTATCGACGAGTATCGTACTAACAATACTGACCATCTGTACGGTAATCGGTAATATACTGGTCATTGCTGCTGTCCTATTGGAACGCAATTTGCGGACTCCGGCCAACTATTTAGTGTTATCACTAGCAGTGGCCGATTTTTTGGTGGCCTGTTTGGTGATGCCGTTGGGCGCCTTCTACGAGATACAGGGCCAGTGGACACTCGGCGACATATTATGTGAATTTTGGACCAGTGTTGATGTGCTTTGTTGCTCAGCCAGGTAACAGTGCTCATCATAATCGATAAATGGTTTAATTTTTTGTTTAAATACCTATAACTTTATTTTCGTTAGTATTCTCCATTTGTTGGCCATTGCTATGGATAGGTATTGGGCGGTAACTAACGTTGATTACATGCATCACCGAAACGCCAAACGTATTTGTTTAATGATATTAACGATATGGTTAGTGGCGGCCGTCATAGCCATGGCTCCCAACTTTGGTTGGAAAGACTCGGATTACAAAAATCGCATTCAAATGGAGAAGCGATGTCTGGTCTCGCAAGACGTCGGCTATCAATTATTTGCAACTGTGGCCACATTTTACGCACCACTTATACTAATACTACTGCTTTATTGGAAAATATACAAAGTTTGTTATTAATTGATATATTAATACAGTATAAATTTATACTATATATGTTATATAATATACAGTAATTGTCAAATATTTGAATAGTTTGTAATAATTATCAACTAAATTATTATCGATTAAAAGGTGGCCCGACGTCGTATCCGACGTAAACCCGGCAGTAAAATAGAGATCAAAACCAGTCAATTGGATCAAGTGATGGATACCAATTCATCGCCAAATAAGCCGCTGTCGCCAACCGTCATACAAACCATATCACCAAATGTTGACCGAAATTGTCACGAAATGAATCACATGAACACCAAATTAACAGTAAAGTCAAAACCAACGATAGGTCCGCCATCCATGTCTATCACCGATCGCTCGACATCTACCACCTGTGCATCAAACACGACAACAATGACAAACCATTCGCCACCGCTTATCATTAAACCATTACTTTTGAGATCAAAGAGTACTTTAAAACAAACACTTAATTCAAAACGCGAGAAAAAAGCAGCCAAAACACTGGCTATTGTTACAGGTATTGCTTATATTATTTTATTTATATATATAAGATTATATATGACTACCTCCCGGAGCTAAACAACAATAAAATGTATATTTATCATGTTTATATTGTCGCCACAAAACTCATTAATTATCGTATAAAAGCAAATACTATCATAAGGTCAACTTTAACGTAGTGGGGAAATGGATTTATATGGGCTTTATATAGCTATGTGTGTGTGTGTATGTGTGTGTGTGTGTGTGTGTGAGAGAGAGAGAGAGAGAGAGAGAGAGAGAGAGAGAGAGAGAGAGAGAGGTCGTAGCTTTAAGTGTACAGTTCATCGATCATTAAATTTCACAATATTTTACATCCCGGAGCTTTCCTATTCATTATTGTGTTGTGAAATACTAGGCAATTGTGATATTAACACATTTTTGACTTATTTTTGTAACAACGTTAAACAATGTATAAAAATTTCGATTAAGTAATAATAATAATAATAAAAATACTAGAAATAAAAATTATTGTTTAGTTTCTGTTAATGTTTGGGGATATATGTATCGGAAGAGAAACATTATGTCATAAACACACTCACACTTAAATACAGTCATATAAATGGGTTAAAAATAGTTGAAAATAAATACTCCAAAAAACTGTGCACAATATTTGCAATTTAAATGAATTTAATGCAAAAACATTTTTATGAAATTATAAAATTGATATCTTTTACTTTAGTATCTTTTATACGGGTATTATATGACATACTATATTAAAAACATAAGTTACAAATAAACAGTATTATTATATTTTGATTTTTCAAATCCAATGTATGTCAGGTGTGTTTGTCATATGTTGGGCCCCGTTCTTCATTCTGGCTCTGGCTCTGCCTCTCTGTCCCACTTGTAATCCTCCACTGCTTCTGATGAGTGTCTTCTTATGGCTCGGTTATGTCAACTCGTATGTCATGTTTTATTAAAATAAAAACAATTTCAAATATAATAAATTTATTTTTAAAAATATTAATTATACCTTTTGATTTACAGATTACTCAATTGTATAATATATACAATTTTTAGGTAATTAAAAATTTTTGTTTTGTTTAATAATTATGTGATCTTTGATGTTCCACTATTTAATTGGAAATTAAATAATATTGTAATTTAAATTATTTATAACAATTTGATGAGAAAATAATTTGAATTATCACAAGAGTAGACATTGTTTTATATCTCTTATATCTCTAAATCTCAGTTTTATAGCAGATTTAAAGTGTTATTTTTAATTTTATTTGCAAATTGTAACTACATTTTATGCATAACATAGATTTTAGTTAATACATAACACCCAATAAATTTTAAACATTTAAATAATGTTATATATATACAATATAACACAAATATAAAAACCTTAAATTTATAAATTGAATCCGATTATAAATAGGTACAGTATTTGCAAATAATTATAAAAATTTTACACAATTTATAAATGTTTTTTACGTGTCAATGATTTTTATTTTATTTTTGTATACATTATTATGTTAATCTATAATTTTTTTGTTGAAAAATCTGATAAAACTTAATTATATAAAATAAAAGTGAACTAAACTAAATCATTTGGTCATATTATAATTAACACTATTATAAAAATCATTTAATTTAATCCTTATTGCATTAAAATTTTTTATTTTATCTCAATATTGACTCGAGATATATGACTAGATTTGTTAGATTAAGACTATACCCACTGTAACAAACAATATTGATTTAAATTAAATTGATTATATATTTTGTTGTTGTGTTAGCTTTTGTAGCGACTCTTTAAATACAGTGAAACCCCAGAGATTTTGACTTAACTTTTAATGAACACAAAGGAAATCAAAGCCTAATTTTTGTGATATTAAGCCTACGATTGCGTTAAAATTAATTACTAAATGACTTACTCATTATATTTTTGAGTTAAATCCTTTATTTTTTTAAATTTTAGTTTTTGGATAATTTTATTTTAAAAATGATATACTTATTTAAAATTATAGTTTCAAACATTTATTATACAATTAAAAACTAAGTTTGTTGTAGAAAGTGATTAAATTATTTGTTGTTGTTGTTGATTAAAATTTAAAAGTTATGCCTTTTTGGTTATGAGATAAACAAATTGTTTTAAACACTTAATCATTTCAAAGATTAAACAGTTATAATAAACCATATAATATAGTAAATGTACAAATCTATTATTAGCTAAAATAATAATAATAATAATAATAATAATAACAATACCGGTAATAATACTAATAAGTGAAATTAAAGTTATTGAAGAGTATAAGCGGATATAAAATTATTTAATACAATGAATGCATTTGTGTTTTACTTAATGTTGTTTTTCACTTTGACTTATATTCACTGACTTTTATCTTTAAATGTTAGAAATGCTGTGAATTAAGCAATACTTTTTGACATCTCAAACATCAATAGATATAACTTATGGATCTTTCTATCCATTTCTCTTACTCTATCTATTTATTTATTTATCTATATATATATCTTGATCTTATTTGACTTATAAAAATCTAAATGTTAACTATAAGAGAGAGAGAGAGAGAGAGAGAGAGAGAGAGAGAGAGAGAGAGAGAAAGAGCGAGCGAGAGATATATAGAGTAGTATTAAAGTAAAAGAGATAACTATTGAACAACAATGGCTAGAAAACAATGTTATAAAAACAATACAATTAAATGCAAAAAAAACTTATTAACTATTTTTTCAAGTTTTATATATATAAATAAACACTGATAAAATAAAGTGAATAAGTTGTTATATTCAGTGAATTGAAAACAAAACACAAACTTAAACAAAAAACACTAAACAAAAACCTTTTTTTAAATAAAAGAGCATTGAATGAGATAAGTGATGCACAAAATAAATACTATATACTCCATATATGGCACCAAAAAATATATAGACTTTTTTGAATAAATTTCTATTTGTTTATTAGATCCATAAAAATTCAATTTTAATTTTAAATATGCATAATATCTGTATAATATAGTGAAATATTTTGTTGAAATATTTTTTTCATTGTTTTAAAAATAAAATATTAAAATACAAATATTGAATATTATTAATATGAAATTCAATATAATCTTAGTATTGATATCTTTAACTCTCTCTCTCTCTCTCTCTCTCTCTCTCTCTCTCAAATCATGATTAAAAAGTTATTTTTTATTTAACTATTATTTTTATAATACAATATGAAATTTCTTTATTATTTTTTAAAATTTTATATAATATTATAATATACTATAAAGCATAACTAATATTGAGATATATTATATTCAATATAACTGTAACACTATTTTATTTATTTATAATATTAAATATATATCTATTTTTCTCCTCAATAGCCCTGACTTCCGGACTGCCTTCAAGAAGCTATTATGCGGTCGACAACATCGATATCGCCATTCATTTAGATAACACACAGTTACACACACACACACACACACACACACACACACACACACACACACACACACACACACACACACACACATACATACACACACTTCAGACACTTTGCATTATCTGTTCTCACATTTTCTCCTATTGTATAAACTGGTAATCATTATATACATACAAACACATTATATTGTTGTCATACATTTGCCACAAATGCCATCATATTATAAATAATGGCTTTAAAGTGTGTGTAAAAAATAAACAAAATTGAAATATATATAAATATACCAATAATTTTGACATCCAAACTATTGAACAAAAATCAATAATTATATTATTGTAAATGTAGTTCAATTTCGATAGATTTAGGATATATTATATTTAGAATGTATTATATATTATAGATTTAGCAAATGTTAACAAATGTATTGTAGTTTTTATATTTGTTTATAAATTTATTATATGTTATGTTAGTGATAGTACAGTATATTTGGTAGTATGTTATCGATAATTTGAAAATTTTATTTTTAAAATAATCAATGTTTTAATACAATAAAATAAACATTTAAAAAATATTTATTGATGTATATTTTGTAAATAATTATTTGTTTTATATAAATAAAACATTTATTTCTACAAATATATTGTTACACCAGTATTTAAATAAACTGTTCAATTGAAGAAAATATAAAAGTAAATACAATATATATTTTATGTACATATCAATTGTAAAACCTTTACTGTAAACATATACTATCATAAATATATATATATAGAAATAGATATATTTTTTCTTTAAAAAAATGTTATTTAAAGTTAAATACTGAATATATTTTATTTTCAGAAAAAATGTTATATAAAATTGAAATAAATTAGATTTTCGATACATTTGACTGATTTCTTGAAATAAATAAAAGTTTTATTTCAAATTTTTTTTCTCTCTCTCTCTTTAAGTTACAGATTGAGTTCATACTATGATTTGTTTATAAATAAATATGTTTGTGATTTGGATGAGAATCTATGGGTCCAAACAATTTGATAAATAAATTGAAGCCATACTTTCCATGACTATAAACGTCAACAATAATTGATAGAAATTTTTCATATATATATTGTATTTGACATTTATGTCACAGTACTTTTGGAAACAAATAAAAATATTAAATGTCAATAAACTATATATCTTTTTTAATATATTCAATATATTATTTTTGATGACACATAATATAACATATACTGTATAAATATTAGTATAGTATTGAATTTGATAATATGCTATTTTAAAAATTTTATTTATTTATTATTATTATTTTAACTAAAAACACACATGTGTTATATGTAAAATTGAAATATATATATATTAAAAAATCTGATAACTAAATTTTGAATATAATTTTAGTAATATTTTAAATATTAATAAGCAATATTAGTTTATTTTTAATTTCTATTAATTTGTAATTTTTATTAAAAATAATTATTTATAGTCATATTTTATGTCACCAGAGAGCGCAACGTTTTGAATAACAATGATATTTGTAATAATAATAATATTTGTATTATTAATGTTTATACGGTATTTAATAATTGAAATATATTAGTAAAAGGATATATAATATAAGTAATAGTTTTATTTATAATTATAATCTATTATTAATTTTTATTTACTTAAAAATCTAAATAATTAATATTATTTGAATAAGAATTATTAAATTATTATTAATTGAATAAAATAACAAAAAAATTACGTTTATTTTAAAAAAAAATAAATTAATATTTCCTGCAATACATTAGTGTTTAACGTTAAGAGTGTTTTAATCGCGAAAAACGTTTTAAAAAAATCTTTTTGTTTTTATTTTTCATTTAAAAAATCTTTGATGATATAAAAATAAATCTTAATTATAATTTAATTTATTGTGATTTACGTGTATCACTAATGATCATAAAAATATTGATTTTTTGTTAAAATTATTTATCAATAATGATGTTTAATAAAAAAGTTTATTTTTAAATGCTGTAAAAAACTTTACTATTTTAGTTACAAAAAAAACTGTTTTAAATCATAAAATGAGAATAAATTAAACTTTTTGTCAAAAATGTTAGTTTACATAAATTTAGTTAATGTAATATTTTAAAACAAATAATAATTTTTATTTGATTAATGATTAATTTTAACAAAGTATTCATGTTTTCAAATATTCAAATGGATATAAAGTGAATTCAAATTATTATAAATGTTTGCTAAACATAAAGATTTTATCGATATATTTATGAATCTTTTGTGTAATTTATAAATACATTTTACAATTTAAAATGTTTTTTAATATAATAAAAGTTTTCAAAATTTGTTTGAAATTTTTTTTATAAAAAAGAAATAAACTTGTTATTGTAAGTAAAGCAAATTTTTAATATAAATTATAATAAATATACTAAAATAATAATAAAATTTAGACAAAAAAATTAAAAGTAAATTTTATAAATTGACAAAATATATGATGCAAATTTTAATATTATTATAATAATATATACTGTATATATTTTTACTGAAAAATTAAATCAATTTTAATCATTAATGTGAATAATTTTAATAAATTATACAATTTATTATATTTTAATTATTAAATAATTACACACTTGACTGAATTAATATAAATTACTAAATGATATCTAATAATAACACATTTGACAGTTTAATTTTAAAAATATTTTCTAAACATATAAAAATGTTTGAGCAAATGTTAAAATCAATAGCAAAAACATTGTAGAAAATTTGGCAAATAGTTTATTAAATATCAATATATATTATTTAACATTAAGTTTAGAAATATCTGTATTTTGTAGACATGTGTGTTGTTAATAACAGTCTCACAAATTTCATGTAATGGTTTGATATTAAATACTGTGAACAATAAAATTAATTTTTCTTTCTATCAAATTATGAAAAAATAGTACAACAATACATATCATATATATATACAGTATATATACTTATATGATATATATATATGATAGCAGTGTTTGTATTTGTCAAAAAAACTATAATTATTATAAATGAAAAAGTATTAAAACTTATATACGACAAATATACGATATATTGTACATTATATAACACATAAAATATATAAAAAATAAAAATTAAGATTAAAGTATAGAGTAGTATGATAAGAAAAAAATATATTTTTATTTTTGGTTTATAGATGTCTACAACAATTTTTGTTGTTGTTTTTAACAAAAAAAAAGAAAGATTTTATTATAACTTTAATAATAAGTAGCTGTCAATTAAATATATAATTTAATATACATTTATGTCAATTACTATTTTAAACGCTCATAAATCATATGTTATAAGATATGATTAAATGTTTTTGTTAAATAATATCTATCAGTTTTATATTTCTATAAAAATAGCCAATAACTTTCAATTTGAGATAAATATTTATTAATTTCTTATTTATTTTATAATAGTTTTTAATTTTCTTAATTATTTAAATGATAAAAACAGACAAATAAATTTTAACATAAAATAGATTAGAAATTGTAATTTTGTGACACAAATGTTGCATTTATATTATTTTTTTAAATAGTAATCAATTTGTATAACATTTAAGTTCATTATACATTCAGATGGTATACACAATACAATTCATACAAAATAAATCCAATAAATGAGTTTTGCATTTAATTTGCAAAAAACATCTGACATTACAACAAATAATAAAAATTATATAAAAATCACAATTTGTCTAAAATAATTTAAATAACATTGTTTGGCTAAATTAAATTATAAATTAAAATATCAAATATGCATTAACATAAATGTTTTCTATGATTTAATTAACAATATAACAAAAAAATTATATTAAAAAATTATTTTTACTGACATATTATCAGATATGTTATGAAATATGTATTATAATGCAAATTATACTATAAAAATATTTGAAAATATAAATAATTAAATAAAAATGTTTAATTTAACAATTTTAGCATTAAATTTTGTAGTTAATGTTGGCAAAATAAGAGAAATTTATAAAATAATAGAGAAATTTCTAGAAAGTTTCTAAAAAAATTTAATCTATAGGATTTCATTGTTTTATTTTGTTCTAAAGATATTTGTTATCTTTTAAAAATACATTGATTTTATTTAGTATTTTAATTATCAATTAAAGTAAAAATTGATTAATTTAATTATATTAAACTATTATATATTAATATATAATAAAATGATAAATAAAATTTTACAAAACTGATTATTATTAAATAATTATAATTATTTTATATATAGGTATCCCATAGTATTACAATAAAGTCAAATTTCTATAGAAATTTATTCTTGAAAAAATTTCTAGAAACTTTCACAGAAATTTATTAGAAACTTTCTATTTGTCCATATTTCTAGTTTTAGTAGTAATGTTTAAAGTGGTATTTTATTTTTATTATTAAATTTAAATATTTAACATTTTAAAATTATTTTAGTATTTAGTAATATTATGATATATAAATTATAAGAATTACTTATTTATTTCTAGGAATACAATTATTGAATAGAAATAATAATAATAATAATAATAATACACTACTAAACAATTATTTAACTGAAATATTTCATATGAAAATTGTTAATAATGTTAATAACACCTGACACTAGCATAATAGCAATTGTGTGACAGTTAGATACTGTATAATAATAATAATAATAATAGTGTCATAAACAGAGATATATAAACCAAAAGATATTAACAATAAACAACTTTTTACTCCCAAATAAAACACATAGATTTGATGTACAGTTTATATATAAATTTATCTATTTCTATATTGTTATACTATTGTTATATTGTATATAATAATAATAATATATATATATAGATATATTAATAAATGCAAGTGTTATTTACAACGAAAATATTTATAATAAACAACAATTTAATGACTTGTATTGTAAAATATATGAACAGAGAATGTTTTGTTTTTATTTTTTATAAATCAATTAATTGTTAAACATATATGATATTATTATTTACATTTTTAATGTTATTTTATTACAAATTGAATTTAATCATAGAATTTTTTTAAATTAGTAAAAATTAACAAAAATACTTATTTAAAATCTGGATTTGATTTAAATTCTAATTGATTTGGTTTCTAATCTAAATTAATTTAATATTTAATATTAATTTTTAAAAACTATAAATTATTAATAATTAACATTTAATTTATCTAATTTATAGTTAAACACACTATTCATTCTATAGATTAATTTTATTAAAATTTAAGCAAATATTTTACATAATTGTAGTTTATTTGTTGTAATTTACAAATTAACTAAATTAAAACAGTTTTATTTAAATTTTAACGGTTTAACCGAACCAAACTCTATGCAATTCTTTAATTTCAAATATAAATTTATACAATTATTTAAATATATAAAATGAATAAAATTTTTTTTATAGTAATAGATAAAATGTAATTGCAATGCATATAAAAATATTAAAAATAAAATACTATAATAATCATTATATCTAAAATTACATACACATAGTTTTATTACTATTATTATGTACCTGAATAGTACTGTATATCTAATATACAGTCCAAGTATTTGCAATGACATTATTGTGAAAATGTTAAAAATTGTAAAATGGTTATTACTTTGTATTAAATACTATATAGTATAGTACAAGTATAGTAATTTTATTTAGAGAAACTTTAAATTAAAAAATGTTTTTTGACAATAAAAATATTGATTTGTTGTGTGAGTAGAGTATAAAAATAAAATAAGTTTTTTTTGGTCACAATTTGTCATATATAATATACTGATAGTGTAAATATAGTACATTATAGCTATAGTCATATGAAAAGTGTATATGAATAGCAATTTTATATCAAATATGTCTAGTATTGAAAACTTTACAATGAATTATATAAAATTTATATTTTAATAACATATATTTTTATTATAATTTACTATATATTGTAAATATTAATACTATGCTTTCATATAATGCATGCTAATTAGTAATTATGTTTTTTAATTTTTAAACTTACAATTTACGTTTTAATTTTAATCAACATTTAAATATATTGTACGTATAAATTAATCAATAAAAGTAAATGAAACGCTTAATCAAAATGATATTTTAAAATATATTTTGATATATTTTATATAAATAAAGTTATCAAACATCAAATTATCATATTTTTATAATTTTGTTAGTAAATAAAATATTTAACATTTTAACTGTTTTAATAACTGGTCCCTAGAGATTATTATGAAATTTAAAAAAAAATTAATATCTATTAATATAATTTATAATGGATCTAGTTCATATGATCCAAACTCGTTTGATCCAAAATTAATTTTTATATTAATAAGGCGTGGTTCACATATTACGTTCGCACTTGAGAGGAGGGGGGGTCGGTCAAAGCGAACTTTTGCGAACGAGGGGAGGGATGGGTAGTGATCTTAACAACGTTCGCATTTAGATAATGTTATTTTTTAGTACTGGGGGGGGGTTAGCGGTTATGGAAATGTGAACGTAATTTTTTATAATAACTACATGCGAACAATTGCGAACATAGGGGAGGAGGGTCTAGATTTCTTAAAAAGTGTGAACGTAATATGTGAACAACCCCTAATTGCATTTAAACTAATCTCACCAAAATGTGATATTAAAAACAATTTTAAATCTAGTTGATGATCAAACAAATGATTATAAATAAAACTAAAAAATGTAATATAATTTTTATTCAACTAAACAAATAAATTGTGTGATTAGTTTAAGTGTAATGTTAATATAAAAATTAATTTTAGATTAAATAATATTATTTAGTGATTTGAATCATATGAAATGCGACCGATTTATACCGTAATTATATTATTTTGAATATCTATTTAAAAATTTATTTCAAATACATTTATCAGTATATGAATAAATTTTAATTTATTAAACTTTTTTTATTAGTCTGACAAAAAATGCCAAAATCTGCATAAATTAGAGAAAATGTCGTATAATTTAATTAAATACAATAAATATAATTAAATTTGAGTAAATTTAAAATTGCTTTTAAAAGTCAAATTCAGACATTTATTTATACAAATAAATACAGAGAAAGTATTAGTAAATAGACACGTCTTTTGAGATTAAATCAAAAGAGCAATCATTTTAAACATTCGACCAATTCTTTGATCTCTCTTTCTCTCTCTCTCTCTCTCTCTTTCTCTCTCTCTCTCTCTCTCTCTCTCTCTCTCTCTCTTTCTTTCTTTCTGAAAGCATTTCAAGACTTAAACCATTGGAAACTATAAAATAAAATACAGTATAAGAAATATCCAAAATAGCATTGAATATATAGATATTTTTATTTAAAGAGTTCATTAAAATCATTGTATTTCGCCTATCGATTGATGTCTACTATAGTTTTAAATGCCTATACCTTATGGGCACTTATAAAAAAGTCAGATAAGTTTTGCTTTAATATATTATAGTAAAGTCCACAAATAATGACATAACATATAAATATATTGCATATATTATACTTGTATATTATTTTTAAGCTTATAGTTACCAAATGTAACCGGACATTGTTTATATTACCAATAAAAACTGCAATATATTAATCAAAATAAATTTAAAGTATATTAAAATATTTGAGAGATATATTGTTAAACATAAAAAATAATAACATTTCTAAATATATAAGAAAATAAAATTATTTTTTATATTTAATATTTACTATATTTTTATTTCTAATTTTAAAATATATAAAATATACAAAATATTTATATATTTTACTTATAAACGCATTGCAAACTATTTTTATTAGTTTGTTTAGTAACAAATGTTAATCACAATTGTTTTCTTAAAAATGATGCCAAATCCGTCACACAATAGGCAACTTGTTAACCATATAAAAAATAAGTTTTATAACAATAGATAATAATAATAATAATAATATATGCTTATCGTCATCATTAAAAATGTTTTAACTATTAAATTGTATGAATATAAATATTTAGATTATGAATATTTAGAGTATTAATATTTAGTAAATAAGTTATAAAAAATAGTATATCATAAAAAAATTTAAGAAAATTTATAAGAAAAAACAGTTATAAGATATTATTTTATATTAATATTTGTTTAGAATATTTAAGAAAATACAGTTAACTTAATTAGTTAAGTAATAAAATTGTAGATTAGTGTTATTGTTTAAGTGTTTTTTTAAGTATTATCTTTTTTATACTAATGTTATTTTGTATGTTTATATACAGTATAATACTGTATAAATCAATGCTATCCAACTAGGAATCAAACTGACAAACTTTTATAGATAGGATGTCACCCCCAAAACACAATCAGCTTTAGTGGTCATCTCGTATATATATATACTATATATACTGTGTATATATTATACGTATAGTAATAAATTGATTAGTGATAAAATTTTGACATTTAGTTAAATATTTATGCTTTGTTAACTTTATGTCTTTACTAATTGATATAAAATATACTTAAATAAATGATTGTTGCTATCGATGCCCGTAAGTCAGTGATGATTATCTCAAGTAAAGAGACAGAAGTGGTATATATATGGCATATATTGGGAGAAAAAGTAAAAGCATATTAGTGTCTGTTTTTGATAGCATTCCTATTACTGATTAATTCAAGTGATATATCCAACTGTTCTCGTTATAGTCATATACTGTAATACTGTATATAAAACATAAATCTTTTATATACTGTATATATACGTATATACAATATTAAACACATAGCAATGTCATGCGGATATGTATTCAGAAACAAAAATACATATCAGAAAACAATATATTATTATTATTATTATTATTTATTTACTAATAATAAATACTAAATGTTTGTTAAGTATAAAGTCGGTGTTGGATACCAACACACCAGTCGGAGACAGACAATACATATCTGTATGTATAGTGTATTATACATAGCTTTTATTTTTCTTATGATTTATTATCAAACCATAACACTTAACAAATAGGTTTTTTAGCAAAGAAACACAATTATCAAGAGTTAATAAATTGTCGTTTACTTGTTTACTACATCAGTGTCTTATATTTATTCAATAGTTATCTATCTATGTATGGATTGTATCGTATTATTACACTATAGGGTATATACTGTACTATAGTAGCAATCAATTTATATTAAACATTATTTTGTAGATATTTACACAAAAAAAATGTTATCCCGCATAATTATTAATTTTTAATAATATACAGTATATATGATATATAAAAAATTTAACATGAAAAGTAATATAAAATACTGTAAATTTATTTAGAGATGAATATATGATATTAATAAATCAATATAAATTTAATTAATTAGGTGTAAAATGACATTCAATAGAAAAGATTAATATATTTTTATAACAAAATTACAATATTATTGCATTAAATAGTTATGTATTAAAAAATGTTATCATGAATTTTATGTAACAAAATGTTTTATATTAAAATAAAAATATTTAGGATCTAATATTTTTCATAAACATATTGTAAATACAGTATTTCAAGTACTGAATCATATATTTATAAACAAATTCCCTAATATATTATATTATATATTACTGTAATATTAATAATAAGTGTCAATAATATTGTAATTATATTTACATTTAGTTTAATTTTAACTATAAATAAATTCAATTTATTACAAATAAAAACTTATATAATTTCAAAGTTTATAGTAAACAGAATAATTTATATTTTATTATCGCAATATTTTTGACGGTATGCAACATAATACTACTTAATCAATAAAATATGGTTTATTTTAGACAAAAATATGGATATTGTTAACTATAATTATAGCTTTTTGTTAACAATATGAATATCTATATAATTATTAGCAATATTTATCCATGAAATAAGTTTTATTATTTTTTAATCAAATATTTTTTTAATCGACTAAATTTATTATCTATATTTATAAACTTAAATTATTTCTATTATATTGTTCTATAACATAATTAAATTATCAATAAATTAGATAATAAAATAAAAATATCATCAATAAATTCAACAGTTTAAAACTTAAAAATGCTAACATGTTTTTGTCTATTTGATTAATACATTTACTTAATCTGTTATGTGCTATTTATTGTGAATTAAATATAACTTCATTAATAATTTTATAGTTTAAAAAAAAATATTTTTTATTTATATGTTAACACCTAAATTATATATACAGTATATAAATACATTGGATTTTTTTTGACAAATACCATAAAATGTTTCTACGACTCCTATTATTAGTTAGTCCTATACTGTATTACAGTATACATACAGTATTTATATACACTGTATAATACGATATAATATAGTACTAATAGATAATATTTCTTAACTATTTTTTTTTGCTTTCTATCTTTCAACTCATACACTATAGCTATAGACTATTGTATTTTTATCAAGTGATAAATGATGATTATCTTTATAAATATACAGTCAACTAATATGATACTCACTCACATAACTGTATATCATATATATATATATATATAGTAAATTATATATATATATATAATTTTATATTATGATTGTGTTATTAATGCTAAGAGTATGGTTGCATTAGTGTCTTATAATTGTTTAAGTCAATAAAAAGTTATCTATATATATATGCATTATATATTTTGCTTATCATGTTTATATGTACTTTATTTCTTTTGATCTCTCTTTCATCTAGAGTATATATATATATATATATATATATATATATATATAAATAATATTATACAATATATATAGTATATTATACAGTATTATTCAGTAGTAGTAACTACACTGTGATAAATATGATGATTAATTGTGCGATCAATGAGTTTGTATTGTTTGACGCACGACATCATACAGTATTTCCCGTTATTGTAATACAGAATTTCCGGGCACTTAGTTGTGGATAAAAAAATAGTATAATAAAATAGTTTTTAATAAAACAATAATAATATTTTATCATTTGTAATTTTATATGAATATATAAATAATATTTTTATTTAGTAAAGCTATGTTAAAAATTAAAAAAATACTAAAATCATAAATATATTTTAAGATATAACCTATGATAATGGATGTACTGGTATATGTAATTTACATAATAAATAAACTCAACATTAATATTTTATATTGAATTTAATTTAGCAAATATATTTTTTCTAATACATGTTTAATGTATAAGTCATAAATATATGTAAAAATTTCAATCAGGTATGAATTCCGGACACATATTATGTACTGACTAACTATATATATATATATGTAAGATATGTATATTATATATATATATATCAGGGTTAAGTAAGGGGGGTAGGGGGGGGGGTAAGGCCAAAATACCCCCCCTAGGATCGAGAATTTGAGAGTTTACCCCCCAGACTTTTTGACCAAATGGGAAAAATTGTCGTTTAAAAACGAGGAGAAATGACCCTCCCCCTAAAATTACGGCGCCGAAGGGCAGAAAATTTTTTGAAGTTTTTAAAAATTTTAATTTTAGTTTTTTTAGTGTTTATATGTTTTTAAAATCTATATGAATCTAATTATTGATTAAAAATAAATAAAATAGTTAAAATAACATTAAATCTCATGAAAAAATAACATAATTTTAATTAAAATATTAAACTAAAAAATTAAAAATTACCTATTTGTTGAAAAAAGTAATCTTATTACAATTTAAATATAAAATTAAGATAGTTTAATAAGTTAATAAAACAATAAATACTTATATTAGAAGGTTTTTATTAATATTTTTAAAAATTTTAACTAAAAAATCTTTAAAATTTTGAATTTAATAATAGTATTCAGTCACTATTTATATAAAATAAACATTAAAAAATAAAATTATATATCTTTAAACTATGAACATTAAGTATTATTTTAAAAATTAATTATGTTAAAAGTTAAAAATTATTAAAATACTAAAAATAACTCATAGTGTATCATTAATGCTTTTATCAACTATTTTAAAATCTTAAATACATTATTTTATTTTTTGTTAAAATTTAAGTTTTTATTAATTTTTAAAATTTAAAAAAAAATATTAATTTTTTGTTAAAATTTAAGTTTTTTTATATTTTTGGAAATTTTACCTATTTTCCCGGGAATTTATACGGGAACTTATGTGAATTTTATTGAATTTACATGGGAATATTCGGGAACTTAAGGAATTTTTAGGGAATTTTCTCTTGACCCCCCCCCTTGATTTTGGATTTTTGAAAAAATTGCCGTTTAAAAATGCAATAAAAATCTTACCCCACCCAATACCCCCCCCCTAAAATCCAAAACCTTGCTTAACCCTGATATATATATATATATAAATTATATTTTATTGTATACTGTATATAATTTGAAAATAAACATACATATTATAAATATATAGTAATATATATATATTTATTTTTAAGCATATTTAAACCATTAATCAGTATTTAGTATATATCATAGTATGTATATAAGTGTCCAAATGTGAAACATATTTGCGTGTATTTATGACTTACATTATATCCGGTTTACATCAGTTTTTTTGTGTATAAAACATAATCTTTAAAATAGTTTTTTGACATTTATTTAAGTTTAGTAAAAAATACATTTATTCATAAACAATATATACTGTATTTTAGAAATCAGTGATTACTATTATAATAATAATAAAAATATATTTATATAATAATAATAAAATTTATTAAACCATTTAATAATTAACTGTTATGTACTATTATGTAAACTATAATATAAAACACTAAACAGATATTTATATAAAAAATTTATTTATTAGACTGTTTTTAGTCTGTTTTTATTTCTATTACTTATTATTAATTATAAAAAAACAAATTTTGTAATTTTGAATCATTTATTACTTTATTTTTTAGAAAAAAGTGCACAACAACTGTGTGTTTAGCAATTATCTTTAGTAAACTTAATTTTTAAATATAATTAATCACTTATATACTTAAGTAGTTTATTAAGTTTAGTAAAAAATTTAATAGAGATGTTTAGATTATAAATTATATTTAACATAATTTTTGATAGTTACATATTTTGTTATTTAAAATAGTTTATTCATAATAAATAATTTTTCTTCATAATTTATTTTTATAATTTGTTTTTTATAAATATTATTTCAAAATATATATGATATATTGTATTAGTTTATATATAAATTCATATATAATTTAAAAACTGTAAAAATAATTACAGATTATTAAATATTTATAACTTTGTTTAATATTAACCATAGTTTGTTAATTCATTAAATGTAAATAAATAATAATCTTAAAGTTATTTTGCAAATATTCTGTATGTCATTCAAATTTATTGACTGTTTTTATCACAGTTTTATCTCATTACTATCAACATTATGTCAGTTATTATTATTGACTATTTCCGTAATATTATTATATATCAATACATAACATATAATTTATTTATGTTTTATCTATAAAATATTGTATCGTTCAATAACTTAACTAATGTTGTATTTATTTTTGTTTTTAAGTAATAGACCTTAATATGTGAACAGATACTTGTTGCTAATATTTTTCAATTAATCTGAAATTATTTTTAATAATGACTTAATCACTAATTTAATCAATTAATTTCAATTCTTTACATAGTTTATAATATGTTTATTTAATATATTATATAAATATATTAAAAATTATATGTTATAATTTTTTAAACAAATTTTAAAACAATTAATAAACTAAATAGCTTCAAATATGTTTATCAGTCTGCGTTAAATCCAAATATTTTATTATTAAAAAATATTTTTATGTAATATAAAATATGAAATATAATTAGGCTTTTCAAAACAATAATAATTATAATGATTAATTATTAATTATATAATAATATAAATTATTAATTAACAATTAAATATTAATAATTAAATATTTAAAAATATAACTGAATAGTAAAACATAAAGTCTACTAATATATTATTATTGTATTTATAATAATAAAATAACAAAACTAATAAACAAAATAAATACTTTGACATAATTCTATAAAATAAAAATACAATTTAATTATATTATATAACATGTATTTTTAGATAAAACTATAGCATTTGGTTTGCAATGTAGAAGTAATTTAATGCAATAGTTATTGTGTTGATCACTAAAATCTGTGTAAATCACACTTAAATTTTTTATTTTCTACAACAATATAACAGAATTTTGTTTTATATCTTATATATATATATTTATATAATATCTTTATATTTTGTTTATATTTAAATCTACACGATTTTATACTTTAATAGATTTTATTTATCTTAAAAGCTAAGGATTTTGTTGTTGTTGTTGTATTTTTACTTGAATTTCATTTTAACTTATATTTTAAAACAATAAACATTATTAAATATTTAATTAAATTTTATACAATGATTTACAAATATTGAAAAAATAAGTAATTTTATTAAAATTTATTAAATTGAAAAATAGAGGCAAACTAATAATTTGTTAAAAGTGATACTGTTTTTATAAAAAACCCGAAAAATAAAATAAACTCATTTTTTAATGTAATGCAATATATTTTAATAAAATTTTGGGCAATAATTTTGCAATTTAATTTTTATCAAAAAAAAAATTTTAAATTTATTTCTTTCACTAAAGTGTTTTATCAATTTAAAGGCTATTATTAGTTTTACAAACATTTTTCTATAACAAAAAAAATAATTTTTTAGTTTAGACAGACTAATAAAAAACAAAATACAAAATAAATATAATAACAAAATATAAATAAATATTATTTTGTTAAAAGTAGGAAAAGCGTTTAAAAAATAATTAAAAATAAAATTTTATTCAATTTGTATTTATTATTACAAATATAAAAATATTTAAGATTAATTAAATTTAATTGTATTAATATTATGGTTTAATTATTATTATTTATCAATAATATATCTTTTAGTTAAAAGCAAAAATTATTTTTGCAAAGTTTTTATTGATAAGTTTTTACAAGCAAAACAAAAATCACAAAACTTTTCAATAAAAGTCACAAATATTTTAAATCTTAAAAATAGATTTGTTAAAAAATCGACATTTATATACAAAATATATCATATTTTGCTTTTTAGATGTATTTGTTGGCCACCCGTTCCCACCTCAAGGCCTGACATTTTTACTATTATCAGAAAATATATTTTTTTATTTTATACACTCAGTATGTATTTAATGAAATGTTTTTATTTTGTGACACATTTTATAACTTAATAGCAAAGTGATTGAATAAATAAAAGTAAATACATGTCAAATAACGTTATTTATAGTAAATGACATTTATATAAGTAAATAACAAAATTATATGAATTATACTAAATGAATATAAAAGTATTATTATAATTAATAGTATTTAATATATTAATATAATTTTAGATAATAATCATTTATAAAATTTATATATAAAAACACAATTTAATTAAGATAATTTTAAATATAATTATGTTTAAATTAGCATTGCCAGAAACAAACTTTGATGGCATAAATTACTTATTATAGTCATATAATAACCAAAATATTTATTGCTCCTAATATAACATTAGTCAATGAATCATATTAAATCAAAAATAATCATCGATAAAATAAGTTAATTATGAGTGACTAACTATACATACATAACTACTGATAGTGTGATCTCTTCTTGTCGCATAAAATATTTTTAAAAGTAATTTTATTTTTGTAATAGTCCTAGCAATGTTTTTAAATTTATTTTTTGATAAAATATAACATAGATTATTGGTCTTTAAGTATGCTAAGAAATATTTGTTATATCACTTTAAATGGATCCGTTACACTGCTTAAACTCTCATGACATTCAGATAAGATTTGTGATAAAATTTGAATATTGTCCCAAAACTAATCCATCGATGGCGGTAATAAATATTAGTGATGCCTATCTTAAAGCCGTTAATAAAATGATTAGTCACCTTTAATGAAAGTTATGAAAAGAAAACGGTGTTGACGTGGGAAACAATAAAGCGCGGGAAAATCATCAAAGATTCAAAACGAAAAATAAAAACTATTAGTGGTGATAAATCTTAAGTTTTTCTAAAAATAAATTCGATTAATATCCGGCTATGATATATAAACTATTAAAAGGAATTTAGTCTAAATTGACATAGGATATTTGTAATTAAGTTAATTACATTATGATTTCACTCCTAAACAATAGGCAAAGTTGATAAAAATTTGCCAATATTTTGTTTACAATTAAAATTTGACGGATTTATATGATGTATTAAAACCGTTGATGAATCATTGTATTGACCAGATATTGCTTTGTCAGATTAGTATTTGTTTCGATCAATGTAACACTTCCTAGGCGGCAAATAAATCGAAAATCGAGAAGAAGTCAAAATGGGAAACGAAGAGTTTTTCGATTTATAACAGAAAAAGTTGCAGGCCGAAAAATTTGAAAAATTGCTGAATAAATTTTAAGATGTTATTGAAGTTAATAGATATTATATCATTGATTATTTAAAATTAACTTTTTAATAAAATCAAATTTAAAATTTGCTATTTTTTGCGACATCATGAGATCACAACATCAGTATACATAATTATTTCTAATTTCATTTCTTTCAAAATTTTTAAAAATAATTTGACTATTTTAACAGCAATTATTGAGACAATTATATAATTGAAAGTTTTAAATAAATTCATAGTCAAAAGTTTGTATTTTTTATATTTTGGCCGCCATTTTATCTATGTTTTTTGAAGTGATAGTACATTTTTGATGCTCTAACTAAATCTTAAATGAAAATTACAAAATTTACAAAAAGAAATCGACAGACCGACAGATATACAGTACATACATATATAGATTCCAGAATTGAATATTTATTTTCATATAAAACATATTTCTATGTATGGAAAGGAAATTATATACTATTTTATTTATTTATTAAATAAAAAACTTTAATATTAAGTATTATTTTTGGACATTTATATACTGTAGTCACTAGGGTTTGAAAAATACAAGGTTTTGAATTTTGAATTTTGACTGTATATTGTATTATACATTTAAAAAAAAACTAAAATATAATATATTATGTTAAAAATTTTATAAATATTATTCAATCACAATATAATTTAATAACTCATTTTTCTATATTAATATTTGTTTTCAAAAATAACAATAAAATAAATATAAAAGATTGAAATAAACTAAAAAATTAATATCATATCTATGTTTATTACTGTATATAATAGGTTGCGTTAACTCTTGTTTTGTTTGGCAATATTTGTTATTTATTATACATTGTATTATACTGTATAATACGATTTGTATAATACAAACATTTTGTCTCTGCCAACACTAGTAGTAACTAAAAATCTATGAAAATATATTATTAACAAAATTACAATAACATGAAAGATATTTTTTGATTCAATAATCTATTGAAGAAATATATATATATTTTGTTACTTATTTGTCGGCCGTCTATAAGCTTCGTGTCCAACGATATTATAGTCATATGAAACAAAAGTTTTCGATTGTGAGGACTGTATTAGTTGTGTCTGTTATTATAGTTAAAAAAAAGCATAAAAAATTTTAAAAATCAATATATAAAAAATATAAAAATTATAATAAATAAAATAATCGGAAAATGTGCTTAAATTATTTAAATATATATTAATTTAATTAAAAATAGCTTTTGCTATCTCAAAAAAAACCAGTTAAGAATGCTAGAAAGCATTTTCAGAAAAAAAAACTTGAATAGCATTGAAAACCATTAGTTTGTATAATTATAGCGTCTATATAGTAACATATAAAAATTTAAAAACTGGTCAAATATACATAATATAAATATTGTCATGTATGGTATCAAATGATTCAGTATGACAAAATAAACTTAACTTTAGTCATGTAGGGTATCAAATGACTCGGTTTGACAAAATAACTACTCATTTGTAGTATCAAATGATTTAGTATAACAAAATAATCATAAAAATAATTATACTTTTGCCGCTTATACTTTTCTTTTTGTTCCCGTAGATATCAAAATTTTAATGCATATTTTTATCATTGTTTTTGATGCTTTATTCAAATCTATACTTAAAAAAAAAATCTTAAAATTTTTTATACTTTTGCCGCCATTTTAAAAAAAATTATACTGATATATTATATCATATTTTTGATGCTCTTTACAATTCTAAACGTTAAAATTTTTACATAATTTTTTTACTTTGGCCGCCATTTTCTTTATGTTCCCGAAGAAATATCAAAATTTTAATGTATATTTTTTATTCTTGTTTTTGATGCTTTATTCAAATCTATACTTAAAAAAAATTTCTTAAAATTTTTCTTACTTTGGCCGCCATTTTGTCTATGTTCCCGAAGAGATATCAAAATTTTAATGCAACTTTTCAATACATTATTAGTAGTCCTCTAACCGAATCTGAAGTCAGAATTTCAAAATTCGCAAAATGAAATGCTACAGACGGACACACACACACACACAAAAAAGGCTCGTATAGATTTCAGAAAACAAAACTTTTCAAGTTTTTTTTGAAAATTTATCCAATTATATAGGATTGTGTAATTTTTAAGCTTTTATAAATTATATCGTAAATTACAAGCAATTGTTTATGTAATAAAAGCATTAGTATTTTTTATAAATTAAATATTTATTAATTATAGTCACAACTATAATAATAACATATATGCTAAAAAATTAGTTATATTTATTATTTATATTAAATGATTTTTGGTAAACCATTATTTTGTTTTAACATTATTTATTAAATACGCAAACTTTGTGTTGTAGTTTACGAATTGCTAAATCATTTATAAAATCTAAAACAATAAATAATAATTTTTTAAAAATTATAAACTATTTATAATTAGTTTACCTCTTTATTGTTAATGAAATATACATTGATTAACAAAATATTATTATATATTTTATTTTGCTAATATTACTAATATTTTTTTAATTGTATTTTATCGTAATAATTATAAGTAAATAACATTAATAAATGTAGAGTTAATTTTTAATTTATATTATCGATACTTCAATACTTTAAGTAAATCTAATTGACATTTTGCTGGCAAATGAGTTTTCCCCAACACATTCAACAATATTAATATTATCAGAAAAAAATACACACAAAAAGTCTATTTAAAAGTCTATTTAAAAGTGTTTTGCATTGCATTTATAGCATTAATGTTTTGTTGCTTATTATTATTATTCCCACTTTCTTAGCATTACTTATACTTGATATTTAACTAACTAAAAAAAAGTCAATTTTATTTAAAGTTTTTTTTAATGAACATAAAATTTAAGCACTTTTTTCTGATGACTTTACAAAATAATAAAACCCCACAAATATTCTGAAGTCAATATCACATAATATGGCCTACGATTTGTTATTCAATATATTTTTATATAAATTTATATATAAAATATATATTATTGTTGCATTGCTAACAATAAGCTTAATTTTAAAAAAATATATATACTGTATATAAATCACATAAAAAATGAATATAGCTTTAAAAATGGTTTTTATATATTAATATTTTATATGGTATAATATGTGCCATTAGTAATGTCAAAATTTAATGTCTAGACTTTATTGTAAATAAATGGCAATTTTGTGATAAAAATTTTCACAAAATAAGACAAATAAAAGAAATTCTATTATTAATAGTGTATTTAAATAAGTTTTAATCATATCTTTGTGTTAAAAATTATATTGAAATCTATTGTTTAATTAAATTATTAAAACATTTTACTATTTTGACTAATAATAATACATATTTATTTTGAATACACAAAATAGCAGCAGTTTTTAATTATGACGTATTATATTAAATTAATGTCAAATAAATATAAAATATTTGTATAATTATTATTAATACAATTTTTAAATAAAACTTTAGAATTATTTATTTTTTATATTCGACAAAAAAAATATTTTTTATTTATTTACATATTTATAATAAAAACCATTTGACAAATACAAAAATATCATTGCCATAATAAACTTCATTATATTCAATAATTGTTTTAAGTATATTTTTCATGTGACATTTTTAAAAACTATATTTATCTAAATAAATCTAAATAATTAAACAGACAATTATTAATAACAATAACAAAATACAAGTATTAATTTTTAATAATAATTGATATTATATGAGTCATATAATCAAATTATTTATTATCAAATATAATTATATAATCATATCATAATTGACATTTATATTTCTAAAATGAACCTGCTCAAACTTGGAAAATAAATTTCCAACCATTTTGACTATGTTTATGACAAGGATAGCTCAATATGTTTTCAAACAATCATATTTTACATTTTAATGTTATGTATGAATCCAAAGTCAAATAATATAAATTATAATATTTTCACAATGTTTTTGATGAGATAATTCATTTTTGATGTTTGAACAGAATCTGAAGTAAGTTTTTTAAAAATTACAACAAAATAGTTGTACAGACAGACAGTCAGACAGACAGAAACACACACACACACAGACAGACAGACACACAATACATTTCAGATAACGAAACTTGTTTGAAGTTCGTTGAAAATTAATTATTATAATACACTTAAAAAAAAGTAGATTAATAAATTTGATGTCAAGCTAATGTTAGAGTATTTAAATCAAGCTTTTATATAGGACTATGATATACTTTATTTATAATTTATTTTTAAAATAAAATTCCTATGAAAATGTCTAAAGTTAATATATATTATAAAATTTTACTTTTATAAACCAATAAAATAAAATAAAAAAATTGATATTAATTTTGACACAAACCTTACAGTTTAGACACTTTAAAGTTTATTAAATATTTTTAGAACAAATTATTATATCATTTGTATAGTTTGATGCACTAAAATATTTTTAAAAATATTTATAAATTATAAATTATAAATCATAATAATTAAATTATAATAAATTTCTAATTTATAGAAAATTGAATATATTTGAAATGTCAAAATAAATTTTATGTTTAAACTATCAGTCAATATAATTAACCAAAAATAATTTTTAAAATAACTATATGAATAATATTAAATTAAATAAATACATAACTCTTATCATTTTGATCATTGGTCAACATTTTTATCATAATTACAAATAAATATTTATTCAATTACTTAACGTATAGTTTTGTTTTATTAAAGCATATTTTATGCTTTATTTAAATTAAAATTTACATAATTTTTCAACTTATTGTTTAACTAATATATAAACTAAATTTATTTTACATTGAAATAAATTTAGTGCTTTAGACTTACAAACAAACCAATTTAAACTTAACTTTAACAATACATTAATAAATATAAGATAATATAATAATAGAAATTAATTTCTTAATAAATATTTATAAACAATATATATATATATATATATAATAATATTCACTAATATTGTTTTCTATTGTTTGAAAATTTATTATAAATTCAATATTTTGATATATGTTTTTGGCGTACAATTAAAATTATTGGGCGCATGACTCGCATCGCCAATAGTTTAACAATACCTAACACTGTGTAGTACAGTACACACTCTATATATCGCACTCTCTCTCTCTCTCTCTCTCTCTCTCTCCTTTAAATAAGATAATGTTATATATATATGAGAGAGAGAGAGAGAGAGAGAGAGAGAGAGAAAACCGTTAGTGAAACACTACTTTCCCCAGTAAACAGCTCTCTCTCTCTCTCTCTCTCTCTCTCTCTCTCTTTCTATCCTTTTCTCTCATCTTTACTGATGTCTCGCACATCTGTCTAAATGAAAGAGTGAGTGCGAGTGCACTGTATGTACAGTACGTTTAGACTCTTAGGCATTGAAAATATTGTGAGCCGACACATACACAGAATATTCTCTATAGATATATATATATATATATATCTAACAGTTTGACTCCAAGTTTTTAGTAACTTTTTGCACTTTTAATATCACTGGTGGTTTGGTTACAGCCAATTGCAAAATAAGTGATCATCACATAAAAGACTACAATTTTTTGTGATAAAAAAAATATATTTAATATATATTTTTAAAATAAAAATTTTGCTAATATTTTGCTGACATTTAATGGTAAGTTATTGTTATTTATATTTTCAAATATATTTCATATAAAAAACAAATTTTATAATATATTTTTATTTACTTATTAGTTTTAATAATACAAAAATATTACAAAACTTTAATATTTACTTTAAGTTTAAATAATAATATCCTTTTAATGTAAAGTTATTATATATTTATTGCTTATATTGATATATTCAAACTTATCATATTTATATATTTATATTTTTAAATTAAATTTTTAAAAGATTTTTAAAGAACTTTGAATATTAAGAAAATAATTACAATAACAACTAAAATAACTAAATATAAACATTAATATATTATATTACATAAAATATTATTTTAAAATAAAAATCATTATAAATGTTATATCTATAAAATAGGTTTTAAAATGATTTATTTTAATTTTTAAGTAATATATGACAAAAACAATGTGTTGGCTAACTTAGCAAAAGCTACATTTTAATATAAAATCTTTTATGGGTTTAAAAAGTTATAATTATTATGTATTCACTATTATATAATACTGTATAAATTATAATATTTTAATTATATTAACATAATAAAACATTGTATAATTTTACACTTAATAGATTTACATTATAATTATAATTCTTTCTCTATTATAATTTTTTGCATTTTAATGATTTATTTACTTAACATTAAATACTAGTATTTACTTTAACAATTATAGTACTGTATATGTTTAATCTATGATATTTAAAATGTGGTTATTTTTGTTGTTCACTTTTTAAAGATACAAATATTAGACAAAATCATATAAAAATATGACGATTCTTAAGGTATATTAACTATTGTAGAAACAAAAATATAATTCAAATAAAAAACTTTTTAATTATATAAAAAACTATTTTCTTGCATTATGATTTATAATATCATTTTATATAATTTATAATTTTGTATATATATATATATAGTATAGATATAGATATAGATAGTAGTGCAGTATATATATATATATATATATATATATTATATTTTTTAGATTTTTACACACAAATAGACAATATATTATTATAACTGAAACAGAGATAGTTGTATTAACTTGTAATATCACGATTTAAGCTGGATTAAATTTATAAACTATTAATAGTATATCACTATATTATACCAAATAACTTATATGATATAAGATAGTAAAAATCCTATATCATTATTACCAATATATAATTATACAGTATTAAGGAAAACTTATACTTTATATATATATGTTTACGTGCAAAACAAAAAGCATTATTATATGAAATAAACAAATATTTGTTACATTATAAACAAACACACAAATAATTTAAGTATCATACGATACGTGTCTATTTTTTATAGAAATAATATATATGATATATAAAATTTAGTTTAGTTTCTATTTATATTAGTTTACTTTATTATTATTTTTTTAATATTATTATTTGTCAAAACATGTAAACATAGTAAATGACAGATATAATGACTGTCCCAACAATAGGTTTGTGTAATAGTATACTGAATAGTATAGAGTATATAATAAAAAAATTATTAATCCTTATTACAAGTAAATCTTTTTTATCATATCATTTATATATTATGTTTCGTCACTTAGTATTAACTTTTTTTTTAAAAACATAATGTTTTTTCAGTTGTTATCATTAACAACAGTAGTATTATAGTAATAGTAGTATTAACAATATAGTAGTAATGTATTGCAAATATTACGGAAATAAGTGAGTCCATTGAGAATTTATATCATTTACTCTTTTAGTTTATTTTTTTATGATAAAATGTACTATTTTTGTGGCTAATATATAATGTATGCTTGCGATTACTGTAACATATTGTCTCTACAAAATAAAAAAAGTAACACTAAACTAAACTAAAAAATAAATGTAAAATTGTAATTATACTTGTAAATTAAAATTAATATTTCTACGACTACTTAGTTTTTTTTTGTTGAATTCAACATTTTTAAAAAAAAATAAAATATTATACAAATGGAAAAAGTTTTTTTTCTTGCTTCAACTAAATCGACATTTGATTTAATATATGTTTTTTTTTGTGAACCAGTTTAGCGGTTTTATCACTCCTTTTTTTTTGGCAACAAATTGATCGTCAATTTAGACACTCAATAGACTACTACTGATTACTGGCTGACTAACTGACTGACTGATTGACTACAAGCCTAGTCATGTCAGCGTCAAAATCAAATGAATCAATATTAGTAACACATTCACACACACACACACACACACACACACACACACACACACACACACACACACACACACACACACACACATACACATACACACTCAATCACTCTCTGTAATCAATTAACAATAGATTTTTATGCAGTATCAAATTCAAGTAATTAAAAATTATTTTTATTAAATGATAAAAATAAACATTGAAAATTTAATTAATCTTAAAAAATTGAATTATAGTGTATTAATATTAAAAATAATTATAAGGTATGTAAACAATGTAAATAATCATTAAACATCTAATATATTATATATATTAAATTATACGTATATTGTATATTATAACAATACATTTAGATGATATATTGATGAATGATATTTAATCATTTTTTTCCAAATACAGTATAGTTTTTTTTGTCTAACTCTTTATATCTTAAATTACAGTATAACTGAATTGTATTTATGAAAAACTATTGACAAAAATATATCCGAAAATGTTTCAAACCATTAATTTCAGTACTATTTCTCTCTCTCTCTCTCTCTCTCTCTCTCTCTCTCTCTTTGAGTGCAAATTCATATTTCACTGGCATTTCCTCCATAGTATTATATTTATCATTATTGTTGTTATTATTGAATTTCAACCATATATTGGTTTAAATGAGATTTATTATTATTGTCATTAGTACTTATACGGTTATAAAAAAATATACTATAATACTATAATACTGTATATATTGTCATTTTTGAAAATTTCAACAAATGCGTGAATCAAAATTTATATCTATTAATGGCTTTACATTTAAACAGATTATGTTACTATAAGAGGATATTTTTTATAAATAAACAAAATCAAGTGAAACCTAATATTAAATTTCCATAAATTGTTATTTATCATATATATTAATATATATTTATGCTCTAGATAGATATACATTATTTTATATACATATATTTAAGTTATAATTTTATTAACTTAATACTATAGACTATAAATATACTGAGATATACTATACTATATATATATATATTAAGTCGAAATTGTAATAAACAATAAAAATTTTATATTCAATTTCTTTTGCAACATATTATATATATTATATTTTATGTTATTATGTAAATGATCAAGGAGAGATACTTTAAAAAAATAAACAAATTGTCACATTAGCATTTGATATCAATGAACCATTATATCTCATATCACAACAAATTGTGTTATTTTTTGTTTGTTTTGTTTTTTAAAACTAAATTTATTCAACCGATGTGTGTTTGGTGTGATAATAATGGCAAACGGAGTATATAAAGAAATAATGGATACAATTGCTAAATAACAAGTGATGGACAGTATGTATGTAAGTGTTTAAGTGTATGAATGGGTGAGAGTTTGACTCTTATATAATATATACACAAAAAATGGTTTGTTTTAAATGAATAGCCATTAATGTCTTCAAATAATGATATTCGTTAAGTAATACAATTGCATTCAATTTAAACCATTAAATTAATGGCAAAACAATTTTTGAAAACAATTTGTCTGAAACACATTTCTGTGTTTAAGTACTATTTATATCTATTATATGTAAAATGTTGATTACTAGCGCTTATACTCACAAGTTTTATATTTAAATAACTTTCTAATATAATTATATACCGTATATTATCAATAATAAATATAATAATATAAATAAAAAATTTGTCAAAAAAGTTATTAGTTTATTTATGTCTAACATTTAGCCTAAAGTAAAAAAAACTTCTTTAATTTAAAGTCAATTATTTTTTACGACAATTTTCAAAAAATATTTAAACATCTATTTATATTTTAAAAATTCAATTATATTTAATATTTTAGTTATCTTCAAGCAATGTGAAATCTATAACAAAAATGTGTAAAATATAATTGAATATTAAAAATTACTGAATTTATTTTTATTTTAGCAAAAAAACTACTACACTTTTTATTAAATGTTATAATTTATATATTTTATTAATATATTATAGACTATAATTACATTAAAAAACAATTATTTGTTATTAGTATACTATTATATTATTATAGTATAATACAGTATATAATTAATATAAACATATAATAATATGTAAAGTGCTATTCTTATTATATTTATTTGGTTGTTAATAATTAAATATATATATAATTAATGAAAAAATAATATAAAATAAGAATACTAATAAAAGCAATAATAATAAAAACTAGAAAAAATTAATTAATTAATTATTATTTATTATTTACCTAACAAATAATAAAAATAGAAATGTACTAGATAATATAAAAATATTCTCTAAATAAAATAAATTATGTTATAAAGATTATGTTGTGAATTTTTGTTTTTACAAATAATTTTTAGTTTTTATTGAAAAAATACTGAATAATAAAATAAAAACAAAACTATTTAATATACACAAAATTATTCTGTAAGCAAACAAAAATTAATAATATTAATTATACAAAACTTTATAATTGTTTAAGAAAGAATATTATAAATATATTATTATATTTAATAAAATATTTTTTCAAAATTAACATTTATTTAAATGTCAACATTTATTTGACCCTAAAAGTCTATTAATATTATAGAACTATATATTACAAATATACAGTATATATATATATATATATATATATATATATTAAAAGTGAGAAATTAAATTAAATCTTGTATTGAATAATCGTATTAAAAGTATTGTATATATTAAGTGCAATACAATAGAACTATAGATTAAATTATATTGCATTTAATGGAAAATTTTGGAAACCAAAATTAAAAAACTTTTTAAAAAAAAAGTTGTTTGTGTTGTCATTGATATGAGTATTGCTTTGCATATATATATAATAAATGCATTTAATAATCATATATTTATTTTTTTCAATTTAAGACATTTATTGCTGTAATTTTTTTGCAATTCATTAAATTTTCACTTATGTTTTCATTTTTATTATATTTTACAATAAATGAAAATTAAATTACTTAAGTAACATTTAAAAAAAACTATTAAATAGTTTTAAAATTAATACTGTAATTTTATTTATATATAGTTACAACAAATTTAAAAATTATAACGAGTAAATAAATTTAATTAAAATTTAATTAATAGTTTATAACATTTTTAATGCTATTCTATTGAATTTTTCGTTACAAATATTTAAGGAAATACAGTATTTGTTTAAAAAGTAATTATATTTATAAATAAATTTTTAAAAACGACAACAAACTTCAATAATGTTACATTAGTAGTAGTATTATATCAAAAGTACAACAAAATAAAGTTTATATTAAAGTCAAACATTTAATAATTGTTTTCACAAAAATACTTAGCTTTTAAGAAAAAAATTTAATATAATTTTTTACTTTATAGATACAGTATACACAGTGTATATACTAGTTGAGAATGCTAGAAAGCATTGCCAGACACAAAAATTAATGGTATAATTACTTCTATAAATAATAAAATAACCCACATATAAATGGCTATTATTTTATTGTATGTATTTATCACTTAATATTAAAAATATTTACTAAGAAAACCGTATATTTCTTTTTAGTCATAGTATAACTAAAATATTTACTAATGATAACCATTAGTCTATAGGATTCACATTATAACAAAGTAAACATTGCTAAATATAAATAGCACATAACTCATAATATAACCAAAATGTTTATTGCGGATAAACATTAATCTTGTTATTATAACATTAAGACCAAAAAACAGTGTCAAACACTTTTGTCTCAATGCATGTGATAGCCTTCGTGTGAATGTGTAATAGTGATTGACTACACTGTCTGCGCTCAGGCGGGTTAGCACCGCCTCTAACGGCAATACTTGATCTTCGGTTCTGTTTTACAAAATTGGTTATTATCATAACAGACAGACAGACAGACAGTCAGACATACACAGACATATACATTCCAGAATACAAAACATTTTCAAAGTTTGTTTTAAAATAGACTATATCTAGTTTATAAAAAATATTTTCTATAAACAAAATTGGAATTTAGTTTATGTGAACACATTTTTTAATTACATTTCAGACACTTTTTTTTAGTCCGATGTGTTTTTAAAACTTTTACTTAAACTTTTATACTATATATATACTTATATTATATAAAAATACTGTATAGTTATGTTTGATTTTAAAATTATTAAAAAACAGACCACAATATACGTGACTTAACGACTAACCTATGATTTAACTTATCTCTCTTTCTTTCTTTCTCTTTCTTATTCAAGACATTACATAATATAAGTGACACGAGTTTGTGATAATAACACACGACATATAATGAGAGATTATATCACTCACTTAAATCCAGGCTTTAAAAAAAATTCATGTTTTTGGACACAGAAATTGATTTACTTTAAAATTACTTAAACTCTTGTTTGCTTTAACTGAGTCTAAACGATAAAACTGTTTTCTATATATATATATTTAATAAAATATTTTTTTCTGTTTATTGTTGCTTTTAGAAACAATATTTGTTATAAAAATTGAATTTATTTTTATTAAGTGACAATTTAAGAATTTTTATTAAAGTTAAAAAAATTATTGTACATCTAAAAAATTTGTTTGTGTATATTAAATTAAAATTTAAAAATAAGTTTAACCTTAACAATTTATTATGCCAAATTGTAAAGCATTTATACAATAATAATAATAATTTATATAATTTTTTTAAAAAATTAATGAATATATTATAGTAAATTATATCTAAATAATTTTGAAGGGTGAAATTATTTTGCATTGTTTTGAAATTGTTTTTTTTTGTTAAAAATTTTATTTTCTTATAAATATAATATATTATTCAGTTGTTTTCATTTGCTGACACATAATGCAAATTTTTGTATCCCTTTCCCCATCCGAAAAAAATACAACAACTCCTTAGTTTAATATATAATACTTTAGAAATACCCAGTCATACGCAATGTAAAGTAATGTTCATTTATCACTGTCTACTACTGTCTACCAGTGCTACTCTCATGTCAAACAAAAATACAATGGCATACAGTGTTTCTTTCGTTATTATATTTATACATATAGTTTAGTTTATATCCAAGTAATAGTGTTTATTTGGTATGAAAGACAACTATTGAACAAAATTATAAACAAACAAAAAATAAAATAAAAGTGAATTCAATGTTTTTTATTATAATAATAATAAGTATAGTAGTAGTTGTTGTTGTTGTTGTTGTAAACTGTTTTGAAAACTTTTATTTTTGTCTGTATAAAACAAAACTTGTATATAATGTAGAAAAAGCCTAAGTAAGCAAAAAATTAGTTAACTGTCCATTAGGTTTATCTCTTTATAACATCAAATAATTATTAGTTGAGGACATACGCAAAAAAGTACATTTTTGTATGTGTAACCAATTAATTTGTTTTTTATTTTATTTTTTATATCAATTATTTGAAGTTTACTAACCATACATTTACGTGACTAAATGATAAGCATTTATAGTATATATAATGCTATATAAGTTTTTTTTAAATGTAATTTCACTAATATTATACACTATTATAGAAGTGTTTCCTGTAATTTCAAATACAAAAAAATATTATTGACAACAAATTATTTGCTAATTAATTTACTTTACTTTTTATTTGGAAAAGTTTTCTCATTCTCGTAAAACTTTGCTTTAATGTATTTACACAATTGACTAACATTTACCACATTTTTATTATATAAAACTAGAGAGAAAAAAATATAAAAAACAATTTTTAATGCAAACACTCTATAATTGTATATATTTTTTATTGTTTGTCAAAATAGTTACGTGTCGTCAAAACAGTTTGTGTGTATATTTATATGTGTGTAGAAGTTTTTTTGTGATAAAAATTACATATAAATCATATATATTTATAAGCGTTTATTATAGTATATGATAGGTATGTCCTAAAACTATTTATTTAACCATTGATTTTAGTTTTACCTTTTTGTGTGTCGTTGTTGTCGTTGGTATTATTATCATATATAAAGAAAAAAATGCTACAAATATAATGATAAACTGTATAACTATTATCACATATTATAATACAGTATATAAATAGAAAATATATTAACATTTTTTTCAATCAATGTTTACATTATTTTTATTGTAAAGCAATGCATATTATAGTACAATGTATTTGTAGTGCAAATATTCATTTATTTGATTCTCGTTTTTTTGTATGATATTATAATAGCAGTGATAGTATTAAATTATATTTAAATATACATTTATTTTTTAATTATTTATGATATTATTTTTATAGTGTAATATGTGTTTACTAAATATACGATATATATTTTATGGTAAAATATTTTAATTAATTAAAAATGAAATAGATTTATTGTGAAAATAAAGTTGCAATTATTTAATTTAAACTAAAATATAACGTTTAAGTGAAATAACATTTTTATCTATATTATAGTTATATATGTTTTAATTGCAAAATAAATTATATAAATATCTTTAAAAATAAATCTATTACATTCTACATATTATTCTATATAAAAAATAATTATATTTAAAATAATAAATTGAAAAATATATATTAAATTAAATTTGTTTTTTAAGTTTAATAGCTATGATATTATTAATATGAATACATATTAATGTTTTAACAAATTGCTTTTATTTATCTGTTTTGAGATAACTACTAAATCAATAATGATTTCAAAAATAATATGTAGTACAATAAAAATATGTATTAATATTTTAAAGATATTAATCATATTATAATTTATAAAATATAATAACTTTAATATACTTTAAAGATATTACTATAAATTAATGAGAGATTATTTTTTATTTGAGATTTTATTATATTTAAAAATCAAATATGAGTTAGTTTTTCAATATTTTAAAGTATATTTTAAGTAATATTTTATATAAAAATATATAATTTTATTTAATAAAGTTATAAATATCTTCTAACTTGATATAATTATTATTGTATTATTGAAATTGAAAATTTTAGATTTAATATTTCTTCAATAAAGAGAATAAAACTAAAAAATTTAATTTAATAAAATACATTAAAATTAAATTATTTTTTTATTAAATATTTGGCAAAAATACATTTTTTTGATTGCCACATTTTTGTGTGAAAATATTTTTATTGAAACATATATTTTAAACCTAAAGCTATTTAAGTTATTAAATTTACTTATCATATTATACTGTATAAGTACAGTATCTTAAAGGTTAATATAAATAGTAATTTATATAAATACAGTACAATACAACATATCTAAAAAAACTAAAAAATATTTTTTMCTGTGATGTATTAGATTCACAGAAAAATAATGATAAACCATTAATAATAAACTCCAATTTTAACTGTAACTTTTATGTTTATAATATATATATATAGCCATAATTTTAAAAAATTATATTATTCAATTATTTATACACTATTTTTTTATATTCATATATTTATCAAAAAAAATAACTAAAATTTTTTTAACATAATATATTATACAATACAGTATATTAAAAAAAATTATAGTACTTTATATATAACTAAATTTGTCTTCAAACTCATTCAAACTATCTCATATTTCTATTTATGTTATTATTATTATTATTATTATTCTCCAATTGTTAGTATCAGTAATACTTTAAAAGTAAAACTATTATTGATTGGGAAACTGTAGACAACAATAACAATAGTAGAGTTGGAAATGGTTTTCAAAAGAGATGGAAATATGTTTGAATGGCTTATGGCATGAATTGACGGATCACTTGATTTTATGTTTCACTTCAATTTCATAACTTTATAGATATTATATATATATATAAATTTCACAGACAACTCATTTATTATATTATTATATAAGACATTTCCGAAATATAAATCATAAAACAATCGGTTTATTGTTTAACTGTATTTTTATGTCAACATTTAAAGTAATTTATATAAATATTTTATTTGATAACTATTGTGATGAATTAGTAGAGTATATTTTCAATAAAAATTATATCAATAATAATCACAATTTAATAATAAAATTATTTTCCAGTGTTATAATTATGCAAAACTACARTATTTATATATTGAATAGATTGTCATATAAAACATTATTAGTATAGTTATGAAATTTTATCGATCAGTTTATCTTTGAGTGGGCGGCAAATAAATAAACTATTTTTACTACAATTTAATTAAATGCTTATTAATAATGAATATAAAAAATAGACATATTTTCTATGTTTAGTGATTTGTTGTCACATGAAATTAATGTACAATTATTTTGAATAAACTATACAAATACTATACTATTGACGCAATACAATAATATATACATAAATATTCATTAAATATTAATTGTAAAGTTTACTAATCAAAAACAAAACAAAAATAAATATTTAAAATTAAATTTACTGTATTTCCTATATCCGTATATTAATTGGATTATTTGCTAACTATCTTATGTTATGATGATTTATGAGTTTATTTAAAATTTAATTAATACTAAATAAATAAATAAATAAATTTTAAAGCTTTTGATACAATGTCAATGATAATACTATATTATATTAACGTTTTAATTATTGGAAATTCTAATATATATATATATATATATATATAGTATTTTATAATATGTTTTATAATTAATATACATTATTTAACATTAGTATTATGATAAAATTGATATTATAATTTATTAAAACATTTTTTGAGAGTTCAATATTTTACTATAATAACTATAATACGTTTTTAGTGATTAAATATTAATATATGATTTAGATATACACACAGTATATACACACAGTGACAAAATCACGTTGCATTTTTGTATCTCAACAATGGTATTACTAAATATTATCAAATATTAGGTTAAGATATAGAGAAACATTCCAGAAATTTACCATAAAATTATAATCGATAGTTTTGGACTAATATAAAAATATGTAAACATTTTCACTAAAAAAATATATGTGTCCATTAGTTTAACACTTTGGTTGACACCATTGATCTAACTATTGATTCAATATTAATTTATTTAAATCAAATRTCTAATCAAATGGAGTCCACTTGAGTGGTCAACTGATGGACACATATTATCAAGTTTGTGATTATTAAGCATTATATTTAATGTTATATATGTTTTCACAAATTTTTATATTACTCCAAAACTAACAATTATAACTTTATTTAAAAAAAATTATATTAAGTTATTGGAAAGTTTCTCTATATTTTAGATTATAATATTTAGTAATATCATTGTTGGCATACAAACCATCAAACAACTTGATTTTGTTACTGTGTGTATATATATAGTAATATATCTTATATATTGTATATTGTATAGTACTTTACTGTCTTTATATGTATTTATTTTTGAGTTTATCATAGATTATTTAGTAACAATCTATCTATTTGTTAGATAATTATTTATTAATAGATTCACTCCATAGAGACATCAAACACGGGTCTGCACTATAAAATTATCGGATTATTAATTAAATAATAATTTATTCAATAACTCAGTCCAACAATTAGTAATCTGATTAAAACAATCTAAAAATTGTCCACTTTTTCAGCCATTTTGATCTTTTGTKTTTGCAAATAYAATAATAAAATTAATAATATATAATATTATATAAATATATATATGAAAAGAAACATCAATGTTATTAATAATATAAAGAATCTGCAGTACTATTCAAATAAATTGTATTTGTTTTAAGAAAAATTGTTTATTTATTCAATTACTTTAAATTACATATCATTTTCATCACAGAGTATTTTATACAATGATAGCAATAATATTAAAAACTTTTATATTATGTGTTATTTGTTATTTTCTTACACAATGAACATGAAGTTATACTATGAATTGTAATCAACGATAATAGTCTCAAACAATCATTKCAACATATAATACATATATATATATATAAATAGATAAATAGAATATTTGATTCTATAGAATGATATTTTATGACAAAAACAGTTTATATCAACAATAAGTTTTCAAAATATAAAATATGTTTATAT
>NW_026533189.1:1755000-1862500 GCF_028296485.1 Oppia nitens
ATTATATTATGTATAATAATTGTATTTACATTTTAATGTCATTTATAAATATATATTTTTAAATTATATATGTATTTTTCTTAGTAAAAATGTATTTTAAAGATTTCTATTGAAAATTAATTTTTTTCATAATCTTTACATCCACTTAAAATAATATAATAATAATAATAATAATTTTAATTCTATTATTTCTGTAAAAATATGATTTCAATGACGTATTTATAAGGATTACAATTATATATAACTGAAACTGTGAACTAAAAATATATTTTAACAATTAATGTCAATCACAGTTACATTAAAAACTAAATAGTTGTGTATTTCCTAATAATTTTATTATTATTTTCTTTGTGTTATTGTGTTAAACTCAGTAATAACATGTCTATAATGTATTTATTGTACAATAATACAATATAAGCACTTATAAAATTAAATGAAATTAAAACAAATGAAAATTTTCTTTATTAGCATACAATAAATGTTTGACGTTTTTATTGTTATGTATTGTATAAAAATTAGAAATTGTGATATAATTTATAGAAAATATTTTGATAAAAATATAAGTTATTAATGATTATGACAACGAAAACTTACTAAATATAAATTTTATATCATTTATTAATAATATATTTATTTAATGTATAATTCAATTATATAATACTTTACTTTGATTTACTTTATGATGTGATATAAAATAACATATTAATGTATGATATTTAAAAACATTTCTATAATAAGTTAAGTAAAAATTTAATTTTATAATATTAAAATATAAAATAGTTATATTTTTATCTACTCTATAAATTTATTATTTATTTATTTATTTGCTATATTTATTTTCTATATATTTATTTTTATATTAAATACATAAGAATTAGTTTTTAATAGATTTTTATTAGATGTTTATAAGAAAATTTAATATAATGTCTTAAATAACTTAAATAGTTTTTAAAATATAATATTTATCTATTATTAGTTATTGTATTATATTATATTGTATAGTGTTATTGTATTTGAGTTTTAAATATTTCATTTTAATAGATAAACTGTATATAACTTTATAATATTGTTAAATTGTTGTTTTTAATATTTAGTTGAGTTGCTTATTATTTTGATTAATTAATAATTATATTATTTAGCTTATTATTTATTTTAACTAACAAAGTAAATAACTTTAACAACAAAAATCTTTCATAAACTAACTTTTATTTTTATATAAAATTAATTAATATAAAATAATTATAATCAACAAAAACATTTGTTAATAACGTATTTGTGCCGCTAATCAACTTAACTTCAATTATTGCTAATCAGACATTTATGTTATTATATAAATATATAATAAATATTTTCATCATTAGTGGAAACATAATTATTACTAATAATTTATTCATAAATATTAATTTATAGAGATTTTTAATTACTAATATTAAGTATAAATAATTTATATAGTTTTTTAATTAAAAATTAATAATTATTATTAAAAATCTGTAATATTATAAAAATTTACTTAATTTATACATAAATTAATTAATTGTTATAATTATAGATAAATATTGTATGTTTTATATCAGTTATTAAAATTATGTTATATAACATTTTTTCTTAAAAATTAAACGTTATTTATTGAATAAAATTTTTAAATTTTTAAAATTATACAAATAAATTTATAATATAAAAATTAATTTTATTAGATTTCTTTACATAAATTATAATATTCAGTATAAATTAGGGTTGCCAAATGTACTCCCGTCGGGAGTATTTTTACTCCTTTTTAGATACAAGTCCGACATAAAGTATAAAAAAAATTATTTTAAAAAAATAAAAAATTACTTCTTTTTTAAAATTATTTTTCTTATAAAATTTTATTAATAAGTTAATATTTTAAACTAAAATAGAGTTAGTATTTATTAATAATTATTTCAATATCTAGGAATATTAATTTATTTACTTCTAAATTTCTCAAAATTAAAAATAAATTTAAACAAAAAAAAATTTATTCAAATAAAATCTGATATAAAATTAAAAAGCATATATTAAACTTAAATTTATTTAAAAAGTACAATAAATTAAGGAAATTAAGTTCAATATTTTGACATTTTTAAATATTTTTTAAAAATAACATTTCAATAAGATTGAATGATGTAATATTAAATTATTATCGTTATTTTTCACGATGTTAACAAATAGCATAGTATTTAATATTTATTAAAAAAGTAAATAATAGTAATTATTAGTAAAAAAAAATATTTGTTATATATATATTTACTAAAAAATATTATCACTATCACTATTAATAATAATTATTAATTTAATTATTAAAAAGTCCAGTTTGCACTCATAGGTTATCATCTACTCTATTAAATGTACTCTTTTTGTAAATTTTCATTTAGTATCCTTAATATCATTGATATAATATATATAAAATTATATATCAATATATACTGTATTATTTACATTTATTTTTTTCATTTATTCATTCATTTATTTAGTATATACAAAACAAATTTTATTTTATTTAATTACACTGGTATAATTAGTTAATGAAAAATAAAATATTTATGAATTAAATAATTATTATATTAATAATAAAATTTCATTTTGACATTAACCGATAAGTTGTAATTAAACTTTTAAAAATTTTATTAAATTTTATTAATATTATAATTTCATATAAAAATAGTATTATTTTTAATCGAAATTAAACATTCTATTTATTTAAATATAGTGTATATTTATATATCTTTTTCATTAAATTGTAGATAATTTAATATGAAATTTACGTTAACATTGATGAAAAAATTAATATCTATTTTAATATGAGGTTTTAGGTTTATTACCCATTATCTAATTTAAGACTAACTGTTAATTGTTTTTAAATAGGAAATATAAAAATCATATATATATTATAATATTTTATAATATAATATATATATTAACTTTACCGGTATATAAAAATAGTTTAACTTAAATTAAAGTTAACTATTTTTAATGAACTAATAGTATAGAATATATGAACAATATTTTATGAGTGGGTGTGAAAATTAGTTTGACTCTATTGACTCTATTTTTTATAAGTCTATAATATTAGCGTTTAATTACAATTAAATCGATTATAATATTTCAATAAAGATATTATTTTCTTTTTATTTAATTTATGTTTATTTACTTAGTTATTTGATGTGAAAATAATAGTTAACATTACAATAAATTTACTATTAAATAAACCTGTCTAACATTACTGTTTTCAACTAAGTTAATAAATAAAAGTTAACTCAAATTTATGTGTCATAAATTACCCTTGAGCAATTTACCAAATGTTCACTATTGTGACAAAAAAAATAATTAATACAATTTGACAATAGATAAAAAAATAGACTTAAGGGTATTGTATCAAAATATGACAATATATTAGTTATAACAATATACAATTAATCTGAGATAATTTTATTTTATTTTTTCGTTAAAAATTTTTAATATTGTATCGATAATTAAAAATTGTAGTCTATAAAAATTATATATATATTTAAAATACACAGTTGTAATTTGTAATATTAGTTTAGTAATATGTTTTATTTCATAGTATGATTTATGTCACAAACATTTTATATTAATGTACTAAACTTAAAAAAATATGTATTTATAACAAAAAATATTATTTTATCATAACTTATTAAAAAACATCTATGCTAATAATATTTATGAAAAATGTATAAGTATACAATTTATATATTGATGTAAAAATAAACTTATATTTAATATATATGAAAATTTAAAAAATAATTTTTTCAAAATATATGATTTTTCAAATTTTAATTTATTTGTGCATTAAAAATGATTTTTAAATAGTAGCAAAATTGGGCAAAAAGTATTAAAATATCTAATTAGTGTAATAAATTAAATATAAATTTTATATTATAAGCTTAACATTTTGTTTATTAATTGTCTAAAGAATACAATTAAAGTACTAATTATGTAATAATTAATAATATTATAACTAAGTATTATATTTTCATAATTATATTTCGATGCAAACATTTTTGTGGTAACTATTATCATTAATGTACAATATATTTATAAAGATTATTTTTGTTTTATCAATATATTTATGAATGATAGAAATGGTAATAAAATGAAATAAAATATATATATATATGATAAAAAAATTTTGCTAATTTTTTCTTATTTATATTTTTTATTAAATCATTACTATGTTGTAGATGACAATGAGATACCTAAAGATGTCATCTATTTTACTAACAAAAGCGACATTTGGTTTAACTGTTTGTATCATTTGGCACAATAACAACAGAGACAATAATAATAATAATAATAATAATAATAACAAGATATAAGGGCTAACAAAATGGTTAGTCTTGTTGTGTCGACTAAAAATGGTAAATGTCATCAATAATCATATATACAGTTACAGTATAGTGTAATATAAAACATGAAAGTATTGTGAGTTGTCTTATTTTTTTCTATAGCTATCAAAAGTCATACATTTACTTTATTTATTGTATATACTTTATATCATAAATGATTTAGTAATAATTAATTTGTGGGCGGATGCCAAACAAATCGACACTTAATTAACTGTCAATGAATTAAATAACATACACAAAGAGAAACCCCATCTAAAATACAGTAGAAAACAATATCTAAACTCCCTGTGCTTAATATAACAATATTGTATTGTAACTGTATTGTATTGTATACCATATATATACTGATATTATACAATATATAGAGTATGTATATATATTCAGATAGACATTGTAAATGGTTTTTATATATACTATATATAAACTAAATTGAGATGAAAGTTTTTCGCTAAAATATTTTAATACTGATAATATCTGTTATGTATTGTAATGTTAATGTAGTAAAAATATAAGTTTTATTTGTTTTACTGTTATGCGAGTGAATCATATCATAACATTCAACGCACATTCATATAAAATATTTATTTATTTTTTAATTTTTCGTACAGTTATTCATCGCTTTAACACAACTTACAAATACTGCTATTACTCGGCGAACGAATATTCTGTATTTATTTATATATAATATTATATATATAAAGTTATATATATTTGATGTAAAACTTAATGTCTGTGTGTAATAATATTTTTGTCTAACATTTTTATTGTTATTATTATTATTATTATTTGTGTGCAAATAAAACATAACTGTGTTATACGTAGCGAACAGTAACAAAAAATGAACACCAAATGTCTGTTTTAATTGTTGTTTTTATTTTCTTATGACTTCATATTTATTGCAATCCAATGGATGGTTAGTTCATCTCATTTCTCTCTGTGTTTTGTTTATAACACAGTTGGAAGGCATACAGTAATAAGTCATATATAATATAACAATCCATTATTATTATTATTATTCTCTATATAATTTATATATGTATATATATAATGTATAATAAGTATATATACTATACATAAATAGATATTGAGAAAATATAATATATTAAAGCCAAATACAGATATACAGTATACTATACTTTATATATTAATATATACAGTGTATAGGAACCAAAAGTTAATATATATATATATATATATATGAATTGTATGAGAGAATCGACAGATAAATAAAATATATGACTAACGGATAAGAAATTCAAGTGGAAAGGGATGCCAGAAAAATAACAACACATATCAAACAATTACAGTATGAATCCATATAACATTTATAATATATATAACATAAGCAAACGGTTAGTATTGGACTATAACTATCCATTTGATAATACAACTGACGATTCTCTCAACTATAATAATAATAATAAAAGTAATAATAATAGTAACAATAGTTATAACAATACAACCAACAAAATTATATTATCTAATAATCATCATAACAATAGTACATCAGCTACTAGTGCTACTAATACAACAACAACTACGACAACTATGCTCATATCAAGTGTAGACGATATAATTGTGTTAACACAGCCTATATTCAACACAACATTCAATAGTGGTATCGGTACTGATATCAGTGTTGGTGTCGGTATCGGTATCGGTATCGATGCCAATGATATCAACGACACACTAATATTTGATATGAACAATGATGACCAACACCATTATGAACTGACACATGAAACCATGTTTATAGTGATAGTGTCGGTATTGTTGGGTATACTGACGCTGACCACTGTTATCGGTAACGTGTTTGTCATAGCGGCGGTATTAATGGAGCGTAACCTGAGAACAGTAGCCAACTATTTGGTGCTATCGCTGGCAGTGGCCGACCTAATGGTGTCGTGTTTGGTGATGCCATTGGGCGCAGTGTCCGAAGTGACCCAACAATGGACAATGGGTCGCGTGCTGTGCGAACTATGGACAGTACTCGACGTGTTGTGCTGTACGGCCAGTATTTTACACCTATTGGCCATTGCTATCGTATGTATTGATTTATATATATATATATATATATATATATCTTTCTCTCTTTCGTTATTTTCATGTAACTTTCGATGCATTTATTGTATATAAAATGAAATCAAGTTTTAGTAATAAAATAAATGACACAATAGATAGCACACACTAACACACAATTGCTTTTTCCGACACAATTACACTAAAGATCATACATTTTATAGCATTTATATGTAAAAAATATATACTGTTAAGTTTAGCTTACTTTTATTATTATTGGTATTATTTTCAAAAAAAACTTGAAAAGTTTTGTTTTCTGAAATCTATACGAGCCTTTTGTGTCTGTGTGTGTAGCATTTCATTTTGCGAATTTTGAAATTCTGACTTCAGATTCGGTTAGAGGACTACTAATAATGTATTGAAAAGTTTAATTAAAATTTTGATATCTCTTCGGGAACATAGACAAAATGGCGGCCAAAGTAAAAAAAATTTTAAGAAAAATTTTTTTAAGTATAGATTTGAATAAAGCATCAAAAACAAGCATAAGAAATATACATTAAAATTTTGATATCTCTTCGGGAACATAAAGAAAATTAAAAAAAAATTAGGTAAAAATTTTAACGTTTAGAATTGTAAAGAGTATCAAAAATATGATATAATATATCAGTATATTTTTTTAAATGGCGGCAAAAATATAAAAAATATAAAAATTTTTTTTTAAATATAGCATCAAAAACAAGGATAGAAAATATGCATTAAATTTTGATATCTACGGGAACAAAAAGAATAAGTATAAGCGGCAAATGTATAATTATAGATTATTATTTTGTTATACTAAATCATATACCCCACATGACTATAGTTGTTTATTTTGTCATACTGAATCATTTGATACCATACATTACAATATTTATATTATGTATATTTGACCAGTTTTTAAATTTTTATATTATTATATAGCGGCTATAATTATAAAACTAATAGTTTTCAATGTTATTCAAGTTTTTTTTCTGAAAATGCTTTCTAGCATTCTTAACTGGTTTTGGTTGAAATCACTTATCATTTTACATGTAGTTTTCTATATGGCATTTATAAATACAATATTTTTTTTAAAAAATACAGTATAATGTTAGTGTATATCATGTATATAATATTTTATTTTGAAGATGAGTATGTTAATGTTAATATTATAAAATTAGTGGTCTGCAAACATTTTTTTTATGTGGCAATAGATTTGCATAAATATTACTAAAATGTGAATTTCTTCAAAAAAAATTTAATGCAACAAAATATTGTTATAATATTTATGATATACTTTGTGTGTGTAATATACAGTAATGTAATATATATATAATATATAGAAATATTTTTATATTTTTACAATATAAAAATATTGTTGTGTTTATCCAATAATAATAATAATAATATACATAAATTTATATTACATACTAGAAAAAATGATTTATAAAAACTATATTATAAATTTAGAAACATATTTTTCAAAAAAAATAAAATAAAAATAAAGATATGAATGTTTGCTATTGAAAATTGCACACAACTATCAATATTTTAAAAGGAAAACTTTACAAACATTGAACACGTTTTGAATATCAAAATAAACTTTTGACTACAAACTTATTATATTATTTTATTACATATGAAAAAGTATACTGACCAAATAATTTATGTTTAAGTTAAAGCTATTATATTAATTACAATTTATATTTTTAGCATTTTAAATTACCAACTTTTATCAAATAATTTTAAATATTTGATTATAAATAATTTATATTTAGAAAACAATTAAATATTTTGTTTAAAAATGTTTATTATTATCATAATGTATAATTTGGTCACTCTAGTGTAAAACAACATTATTGAAAATCACTATCGCTTTTTGATTTGAAATAAATCTATAAAACTCTTATTGCTTTATATTATAATATACCGTATTTTGTATATTCAATAAAATATTATTTATTATACACTACACACACATACATACATACAGTTTGATTATTGTTGTGAAATATATCTATCAAATATTGTACACAACAATCATTAATCAAATTGTTGTTAAGTTTTATTATACAGTAATATTATGCCATATTATGTATAGATTTCATGTATGCACTGAATTTTGATTTCCTTATATTATATTGATATAAAAATGTTTTGATAATGTTTTTTAAAAGTTATGTTTGATTTAATAAATTTATTTCATTTAAAAATAGCATCGTTTCTATAAATAATATATATTATTGTGAATTTAAATATTGCGAATTTTTAAAATAAACAAAATTATTAAAATAATAAATAAATAATCTTAAAATAATAATATTGAGCAATCTATTTTGCTTACAAATTAATTTATTTAAAAAATTTATCAACTAATATATAATTTAACTATTTTTTTTACTTTAGAAATTTTTTTATACAGTATATGATTATTATTAATATTTTTTAGTATCTATTTTAGTGTAATAACTAAAAAATGTTGACAACTTTTTTATTTAAATAGTATAATAATAATAATATAATTTGTATTAATTTTGAATTTTACATTTTCTTATTTTGAATAGAATTTTTTGTGTAAAAATATGAAAGAACATTATTATAATAAAATGATACTTTTATAAAATTAATATTTTTTTTGAATAAAAGTTCATTGAAAACTTGAAAAATAGAATTTCAATACATGACAAAATCAATTAAAAAAAAATTCAGTCGAAAGTATAAAGTCTATGAAAAATATAGTTTTTTAACAATAATAATAAAATAATGATTTTTAAAAATATAATAACTCTTAATAGACTTTTAATAATGGAGTCATTTTTCATTTATAAAACTAAATAAAATAAAAATTACTTTAAGCAATGTGTGTATTGAGTTGGAAATTATAATTGGCATCAAATGAATAAATGTGAATGAATGCATTATATATAAGGTTGCCAACTTATTTAATATAATTCAAGTATTTTTGTTATTATAAATGTTAAATATTAAAAATAGACTAACAATTGACAAATTTTATTTAAAAAAAATATTTATCATTTTATTTTACAAGTTTAAAAACTTGTCAATATTAGATTAAACTTATAATTTATAACTACCATTATTTATCAGTATAATATTGATTTGAATATAATTTAATTCATAATTATTAATTAGAATCTTGTAATTTTATATATATCACAATATTTTATTTTTAATAATATTATTAAATATAAAATTTAATTTTTAAAACTATTTTAAAATTTAATGCTAGACAATGTATTTACTTAGTTATAAAATATATACTATTTATAGAATACAAATCAAGAATATTCCTAACAATATAAATAGTTGACAACCCTACTTTCATATTATAAAGAATGCTTTTTTAAATCTATGTTAAAAATTTATTATTATTATTATTATTATTATTATTATTATTATTATTATATATAATACTGACTTTTTTTGATAAAAATATATTGGATTCTATTAGATTTTTTTTTTATTAGAAAGATTACTGTATTATATTAATACAGTATAATATAACTATTATTATGAAAAGATTTTTATTTAGTAACTTAATCATTTAGCTTAGAGTGCACATATATAATATATTAGATATATTTTTTAATGTATTAAATATGAGTTATAAATTATTTAATAATACAGTATAATAATGTATAATAATATAATTTAATATTGTTAAATAACCTATAATATAAAGTAACTTAGTTATATATTTTAATCTAAAAATGAATATTTAATTTTTTTTAAATTTGTTTGTAATTAAAAAAATTATAAATAATTTAAATGTTTTTAAAATAATTATGTTTATTATTAATATTTTTGTTTAATTTATAAATTATTAAATCACATTTATTGTAGTAAATTAAATAGTTGTGTATGTTTACAACATTACAATTAAAATTATTAACATAACAATAAAAGATATAGTTTGACTAAGATACATATATACATATATATATATATATATATATATATATATAGAATTTAATCATCTAAAATACAAAGTTTAGTCTTTTTTTCTCTATTTATTATAAAAATTATTTTTCTATATTTAATAATATAATATCTAAAGAGCCTTCAATTACTTTTAAGATATTACAATATAGTGTATTCAGACAATATATTCTTTTAAAATACTAGTATATATACTTAGATTGCAAATAAAAACAAAATATTTTTATCAATTGATATCAAGTATTACTGAATATTTTTGTATCAAATATATGACAGAATCTAAAGAATCGGAATTTGTTTTCAAATCAATGGATTCTTTAATAAAAACGTCTCTCAAATTTAACACAAAATATTATTGATAGTGATATCTGTTTTTATCATATATTAAAGAGAGACAGTATTACTGTTTAAAAATAAAAAAAGGATGTCATATGAAAACAAAGTTTAACATTACTTTATCAAACATCAGTTGACTATCAAAACAAAATTATAAGTATAAATTCAAATTTCAAACAATAGTATTCTATATTGTTTTACTTAATATTGATATCAAACTGTTTTTGTTTACAGTTATATTAATACTTTATAAAACAAGGATAATAAAAAAATTAAATATTTATACATTAAAATTATAATCTAAAAGATAAATTTAAAATTTAAATGTACTTTTATTGTAAAATTTTAATCTAATTTTATTTTTAAATTTATTTTTATATATTGAACAAACAATAAATTAGTTAACAAATATTTTTTACACAAAAATAATATTAAAATTTTTAATGAATTGGATAAATCAAACGGTTAACAGATATTTGAAATAATAATACAATCTCTGAAAAAAAGTTTTACGTATTTAATTTATAAAAATTATAAAAACACATACATTTCAACATACAGTACAGTAAATTGTTTCAAATAGAAATAGTAATAATGCTATAACTATAGATCAAACTATAACATCTATAAACTATTTTACAAATAAGTTAAATTAAAGGCGCATAACAAGAGTTTACTATTATTTAAATTTATAAGTATATGTTAGTTAAATAAATGAGTGGCCTATGAGAGTATAGTATGAATGTAGTTGAGTGCATACATCAAACATATAAGCACCGATAGATTTCCCCTAACTTATACATGCAAATTGACTTTATATGTATAATAGTTGCAGCGCCTATTGCTATGACTTTACTGTATAACATTGCTAACTTCCACAGTGTGCCAGTGGATTTGATCTATGGTTGAATGTAAAGAGAGTTAAACTAAAGTTTATTAGTAATAGTTTATTTGATCATGATGATTTTATATTTTATTACATTACTATAATATATTTCGTAATATGTTTTTAAAAACTACTTTATATTGCTAATGAATAAATTGAAATTGAATAAGTTTTAAAAAATAAAATTATTTAACTTAAAAAACAAAATTATTTAACTTAAAAAACAAAATTATTTAACTTAAAAAACAAAATAATCATAAATTAGTTAAAATTTTATAATTACATACTTAATTATATTATTAAATAAGTTAAAGTGATTCTTAATAATTAAAATTAAATAAACTATATTGAAATAAGAGTTTGTTAGATTTTGCAGTATTAATAATTCAATACATTAGTAATAAAAAACAAAACTATACAATAAATAAATTCATTACAAGATTTTATTTTGAAAATTGTTTAATAAGTACAGTATTTCTTTATTTAAAAAAAACAATTTAATATCCCTCGTTGATACTTTTAGAACATTAACAAAAAATAACAAAACATAAATGATTATTTTATCATTTACTATAAAAATAGTTTATTGAAAAAAAATTAGAAACTAAAGTTTAACATTATTACAGTAATAATGAAGAAGAAAATAAGTTAATCAATAAAAAATAAATTTCAACTATTTTTTGTTTCTTTCTCTAAATTACTTTACACAACATCTATTGTTTATACAAAATTTATGAAAGCACTTAAATATTAAGTGAATAAATAAATGAGAGCCAATTGATAACAAATGTGATGCAAATTGGGTGTCGACACTCTGACAGTTAATGAGAGTTAACTACCAGTGATAACTACTAGTATTGTACAGTATTTTATATATACAGTATAAGTATATATATATACTGTATATTATATGTTTTATCTCCGACTTTCATATGATATTAAACACACTAAACATTTTGTGTAACAAAAAAACTAACATAACATAAGAGAGAGAGAGAGAGACTAAATAGTAGTCATTAAAAATATCGTTGACTTTCTAATTAACTGCTGAGTGGGAAGGCATGCAATTAATAAGTAGTTTTGCAATATATTTTGTTATATAATAATAATAATAATTTGTAATAAGTTATCAAAACCAGTGCACAGTTTTACTTTTGCATAAATAGCTTATTATTATATATAATTTGATACGTTTTGTGCCTTTAAATATTAACGCTAATCACTATCAATTTTATTTTATTTTTTTTATATTTCAAGTAAATTAATTTGCATAGTAATCTATCTAATTATATACATTGTTGTTGTGTTGTTGATACAGTATATTTTTGATTAAAATTTAAGCAAAAAAATATACTCTATAGTCTATACTATTTATTGCATAGATAACTACTATGTTGTGAATATAAAATTATTTGTTGATATATAGCAAACAAAAATGTGTGACAAAATTCATGTGATTATATTTGTTGTGTTGTGTTATGTTATGTTAAAGAGCTTTAGGCCAATGTTATGACACATTCATAAAACTAAAAAATATATGAATATATTTATTGTACTTATAATGCATTAATGGCTGTATATAATTGACATTTTTAAAAGAATATTTTATTTGTATTTTTATAGAAATATATTCTATTTATACATTTTGCTTATATTTTTTATATACAATTTATACAAATAAAAAATAGTAAATAATGTACTGATATATAATATGTATATATTTCTGTCTTATTTTTACACAATTTTCATATTCATATACTATACGATACATTTTATAAATATAAAGTATAAAAATAATATGATATATAATTTTAAATGAAATAACGTACACATAGTTTGTATGTACTATATTATAGGTTATATATCTCAATACATGACAAAACATTGAAAATTGCATTGAATACTAAAAAAATCAGTTTAATCGAAATTTTTCAATATAAAAATATTTTTGATTGATTTTATTATGTTGCGCAAGAATATACAGTATATATATATACAGTATATACTTAATATATTTTTTGAAGTTCATTTTATTTATTTAAAAAATGCATTATCTCTTAATAATAGCTATTTATATATATCTATATATATCAAATATATACCACAGGTTATTTTTATGTTGAAAAAACATTTCATTAACTATAACATAATATAACTTATTATGTGTTGCAATAAACGTGTATTTTCAAAATATTATAATTATTATCCATTAAATAGTATCTATTAATAAAACTTGTTTGGCAATCATTGTTATACTATCGTAGATATCATATTAGCTAAATTTGCCCAATTGTTCAACAAATGTTGATCCAATCCATTAGTCAATCGCTTTGGCTATTAGTGTAGACAACCCATAACACATAAGCGAGAAACAGTATGTATCATATTATATTTAAGGGAACAGTTAGCTAAAAACATTATTTGCCACTTATTTAACTACTAATGAAATAGTATTTCCATTTATTTCTCACTTTCATTGTTTTGTTTTTCGGTTTCCGACAATGGATTGGCTTATAAACCAATACATACTATAATATGTTTGGTTAAAATCCAAACGATAAAATAACTGCCACAACATATAATACAACTAAATGAATAAATATATATATAAATAAATAAATCTATATATATATATGTTATATAAATGATATGAATAGGATCGTTATTGGGCCGTAACTAACGTCGATTATATACACCAACGAAATGCCCGTCGCATCGGACTTATGATTGTCATTATTTGGTCGGTTGCGGCCATCGTATCGGTTGTGCCGCAGTTCGGTTGGAAAGATCCGGATTTTGTGGCCAGAATTGAAAATGAAAAACGATGTCTAATATCGCAAGATATTGGTTATCAGATATTTGCCACAATCGCTACATTTTATGGTCCACTTGTCTTCATATTAGCGCTCTATTGGAAAATATTTCAGGTATTTATTGGCTTAATATTTAGAAAATTTATAAATTGTTTGGTGACAAACATTGTTGGGATGTTTTTTGCACTTCAATTGTTATCAAATTTTTTTTGACTCAAAAGATATTTTTTAATTTTGATTTAATTTACATACATATATATTTAGATCAAAATATAATACCTTATATAAAATATATATATATACAGTATATCTTATTTATATACTTATATGAGTCAGTACTCATTATAAATCATCATATTATAAATAGTATATATTCTTTAATAATAATAAATTATATAAAAATAAATTTTTCAATAAAAAACATTATTAATTTTAACAAACTCTTGAAAATAGTATAATATATATAAATAAAATTAATGCCTATTATATGATAAGTTATAATTTTCATAGCATTTCTATTTGTGATATCTTTGTTAACTCTATTAGAAATGACAGCGGCTTTGAGCTCAAAGACCCATTAATTTGAAATACATTGAAAATAAAATTATATAACAATAATGATTTATATATATAATAATAATAATATATAAATTACTAAAATATAAATTTATAATTAGATTCGTTTTATATTCATATGATATCATTTGTATGATTAGACTAAACAAATGTACAGCAAATTGTATATTATTCAAAAAATTAAAAGTTATATTACATTTACTGTAAATAATCTATATAAATATTTACAATATATATTTTTTACAATTCATAATTATTTATAAATAATAAATATTTAATTTATATTTACAATAGTAGGCGTAGTTATTAAGTTATATTTAACAACCTTATTTTTAATACAATTAAAAAAAATTATTTTATTATAGAAACAATAGAAAATTATAAATAATATTACCATTAAAAATTTGACAGTTTGAAATTTTAATATATAACAGCAATGTTTTATTTAAAATATTTTACTAAAATTACAGAAACTGTTTAAATTTATTTGGTTATCTTGAATATCATTGCAGTCTTATAAATTAATACCAAATATTTTACTAAAATATTAAATTATATGTTTTTATCATATTATAAATAGAAAATGTTGCAATTAAGATGAATATAAATTACAAATAACTAAATTATACAAAAATAATACTAATCATACATAGTTTTATTTTTCAACTCATAAAATATATTATAATTTTTAGATCGTTTTTACATTTCTAGTTAAACAATAAAATATAAATTTTTATATCGTAAGCGACCGAATAATTTTTAAGTATAAAACAGTATTTATGAATCTAGTAAATATTTTTGCAAAAAAAACTACATTTAATATATGTTATATAAAAATTAAAAATTTTAGGAAACATTTGAAAAATGTATTAAAATTTATTAAGAAAAAAATAATTACATTTTTTTTTGCTAAAACTGCAAATGTGTAATGAAAAAATCAAGTTAGTACTTATTAAAAGGCGAATGTTAAGTAGCAATATATTTAAGGTAATTATTTTAGAGTATATAAGTAAGTGAATAAATGATAGAAAGAGAGAGAGAGAGAGAGATGTAAAGCCTTAAGCAAACATCTATTAGATGAGTATTTGTCTGCCGATAGTCATAATTAGGAGAAAAACTTATGAACTTTTAGTTTATAAGAGCTATTTATGTCAAACAAATTATTATTTATTAATTCGTTTGCAAAAAGAGATTTGAATTTATTAGAGAGATATTCATGTTATGAAGCAATTGAAGTACTCTTAATGAATACATTTGTTTGTCTATATGTGTGAAGACATAAATAGAAATGTCATTCAATATATTATAATAGTAATAAATAATAACATAAATCACAACAACAACAATATTTTCATATTAGACTATATTTAGTTAGACATGAAATAGTAATTATTTGTCATTATTTGACGAACACCTTATAGGTTGCTAGAAAACGGATAAGAAGAAAACCGGGTAAACTAACGGTGCGACCTATCAGTAATCTGCAGACACCGCGACTATTAGCTCCCAGTCCTTCCACACAGAATATCAATTGTATTAATGACGATATGGTTACCATTAACTCCGATGATATGACCACCGATATAGAGCTAAAACAAATTAAAGAAAATTTAAGTCCTAATAGGATAACTAACGTCACAACAAACGGTGCCAATAAAAGTCCGAGCATTAGGCCGTCACCACTGGCCAGTCCTACCGGTCAACAAAATCATAAAAACATTTCAAATATCGAAACCCAACTCAAGTCACTAAAAAAAGTGGGAAATAGAGAGTCATTAGAATCGAAAAGAGAGCGAAAAGCGGCCAAAACATTAGCTATAATTACAGGTAATCATAATAATCATAATAATTACACACAAAAAAAATAATTGTATTGCAAGTAAAAGCAATCAAATTAATGACTAACAATCAGAGGAGTTTACACCAGAAAAAAGCTCGCGATTGTGTGACACAAACTGTTTGATTGATTGGTATGTCTGTTCTCTCTCTCTCTCCCTCCCTGTGCCCTAAAACCCCTCATTACTTGAATATTAGGTGTATTTGTCATATGTTGGGCGCCATTCTTCGTGTTGGCCGTACTGATGCCTATATACCCGTCAATGGAGCCAAACAAGTATGTGGTCAGTGGTATACTGTGGTTAGGTTATCTCAATTCATTGCTTAATCCCATCATATATACCATATTCAGGTATAAATATTTAGACAAAAATTCGTTATTATAAAAGTTTGTTATATAACGACTTTTATTGGCGAAAAAACCATAAAAAACTTTTTCTAATCTCTTAAATAATTTGGTTATAAATTTTTAGTCCCGATTTCCGGAACGGTTTTCGACGCATATTATGCGGCAAACGTTACGCCAACCGGAGGGCCGTTAATCGATAATATGAAGACTTTATATTTATATTTATAACGTTTAATATTACGGCAATACCTATCTGTTATATATATTTTTATTATTATTATTATCGTTATAATATATATAAATTATGTTATATAAATTATATACTGTTGAGGCTGTTATTAACCGTTAATGTATTTCAGTAAAAATAATAAAATTTATGTTAAACATAAATTAATGTAATACTAGTAATTTACTTATAAAATATCAAAACTGCTTTATAATAACTTTTAAGTATGTTTCCTTAAATACACTAATAATAATAAAATATGATATTTAAACATTTCTGACGCTATAAAATATAATTATCATATAAACATATTGATTATTTTTCTTGTTTACTAATACTACTACTAAATTTATAATTTTCATTTTTATATTTTACAGTAATCAAATAAATGAATGATATAAAAAACAAAATATTTTGATAAAAAAATACATTTTTTAGATATTTCTTATTTGTTTTGACACAATTTATATTTTTATCAATCAATATATATATATATATATATTTTAAATTGAAATCTTATTTAGCTTGATTATTTAGCTATACTTATTATTTTATGGTTAAATAAACAAAACAAAAAATGTAGTTAATCTTATTGCAATTTATTAAATACTTTACTATAGTATAGTATTGGACTATACTATAATATAATGACATTTACGATATAAAATATATATTGTATATAATTCAAGTGTCTTATAGTATATATATACTTACGGTAATTGTTATAACGGTTACAAAGGAGTCCCAAAAAGCTAATAATTTTTTGTGATTTGGAAAAAAGAAAAATTTTATTTAATCCAATAACAATCTTAATAAATAATAGTATTATTATTACTAAATACAATTAGCAATATGTCATACAATAATTGTAATAAAATAATATTGATATAAAATATTACACAATAAGCAAAAAAAACATATAGTAAATTTATATGGATAAGTATGATAAATGGCTTTTACATATACAATATTAAAGTTAGTATAAAAAATAAACAATTGATATCACAAATAATTATTGTTCTATAAAATAATTAAACATCACTTTTAATAAGACTATAATTGTTGTCTTTAAATACAATATTTTTAAATTCTTTAGTTTTTTCATTGATATGATTAATAATAAATATCATAAATACTAAGCAAAAACATACAATAGATTCAGTTACTGTAATTTATCCAAAACTATAACGTAATGTTATAAAAATGTTTTGCTTATTGAAGCAAAAAAAATGATAATGGATGTCCTCATCGATAGAAGTTGAAAACTCATAATATTTGACACACAAGTGTAAAACAGAAAAAAATTCAAAAAAAAAACGTTATGCTCTGCGTTAAGACAATTGATTAGTGATTGACGTGACAGTTATCCGGGTGTTTGGTATGTCAATAGATTGTCACAAACAATCATTATTTTAACAGTAATGACAACTTCTATTACAATTATCGGTAATATTCAAAATAACTATAAATAGTAAACATTTTTAAAAAAATGTAACAACATATAACAACAACAAAATTACCGTACGGTAAATTGATTGCAAAATTATATGTTAAACCAGATATTATGTTTTAAAAATACAAAATATATAAATATATTATTTCAAAAAGCTATAATTAGTGTAATTATGAGATAAATATATAATTTTGGTAATTATGTGACTCAAATGGCACTGTAAATGGCATTTATTACGGCTAAACATTTGGCACTTTACTTGTAATTATTTGATATGTAAGTTGAAAAAGTTGGATATATATGACTCCCATTTCACGTCAAAACCATTTAGCACTAGAACTGTGTATAAAAATATATATATACCGTATAGTATATTAAAAAAATAAAAATTAAACAAAATTAAACACACATTTTTACAGACTATACTTATATTATGTAAGAAAAATAAAAATATAAAATGACAAACCGTTTGGTTGATATGAACCAATTTTGACGAATTCAATACTATTTATATGAATAATAATCAATTTGTTATCCAAATTATCAGTCCATTCATTATAGTCCTGTTGAATGTTTGTCACAAAAATGACTCGTCTTTTCCAATTTACATTCATATCAATGAATGGATATTCCAGTGTATCGTACTGTCCACTACTGGCAGTCGTATTGACAAACAATATGTTTTGCAATTGACCATTGATTGGCACAAAACAGTTGAATGAATTCAACAAAATATATATAAAATCTTTGATCATCATTTGGTCCAACAGATCCGGTCGAATGCGATTTTTCTTCTCCAAACCGAACAGAAATGGACGGTTAAAATCGATATTCTTGTCAAATATCACTACAATTTCGTCGTCGATTTGTTTAGGAATTGTCAACCTTTGCAATGTTGTTGTCATTTGATGGAGAAGTCGTGTTTTTTGTGTCAATCCGTAATTCTGGCACTCATTGTATTTGTGTTGACACAAATAAAATACAATATTTTTGAGGAAATTTGACGTCAATTTAGTTTCTTTTCGCTGAAGACGTAGAATAATGTCTTCAAATAATCGATGACTGTTCGGAAATTTGATGATAATATGAGGAATAGTCTGAAGCAATCGGTCGTCGGCCAGACTTTCGATAAGTTTTCGCCAAATTATCGAATCCTTTCGCCAAATAGTGTTTAGCGCCCGAAACCAACAGTTCGGCTCAAGTAGTGTGTCGTCCAAAGTACTGACTATTTCGTGTAATTTCGATTTAGTGGACCGCAAGACAGCCAACCGTTTCTCGACAGGTGTCGGCTCAACATTTTCAGGCATATTCTTGTACCGAAACAAAGGCATTGTCACCGAATTGGTCTTAAAATGACACAATTTAATAATATCTTTATGAGTCCAACCTATTGAATGATAAATCAAATCAAATGATTAAAAGATATAATACAAGAGATATAAATCATAGTTTGTCGTTATCGGTGACGCCCGACAACAATACCGACCAAATTGATTACCAAACACTAGACTTTCTTCAATGAGTTTATCGTCGACTTCATTGTCGTAGTATTGCTTAAAAAGATGTCTCAATTGATGCGAACTATTGATAGTTTGTCGGCCAACGAGTGATGCAAAAAGTAATACATCGGTTGAGTGTATGTATGGTTTGCGAAACAAAGTGTAGGCCAACGACCGCAACGGTGACCTCTGCTCGGCGTCAGGATTCTGACACTTGAATAGAGACCATAAAAGACGTGGAAAACAATTGGGTCTTAAATGTGGTAAACAATCGTTGATCACATCGTGAATCTCTTTAGACATTGACTTTTGTTTCTCAAAATCTAACTTTTCTACCGATCGCCACAAACTGTCCACACATTGCAGTGTCCGTTGTTTCGGTACACTCTTCAGTCCGTTGTGACCAAAGTCCAGATACGCCGTTAACGACGAATACCGAAAGCTGAGGACAACATTGTTTTCGCAGCCAAATAACAAATACCTTCGCAGTCGACAAAGTGGTCTGTCATTGATGTCAATCGCGTCTGAAATCGTTTCGTTATTGTTGGTAATCATGTCATTTCGGTCACCACTCGTATCCATAGCTTGTTGTCCATCATTACCGCCGATGCCGTTGCAGTCCATCGTAATGTCGGTCATAATGTGTTTGTTTTGTGAACTAAAAGGCACTGACATTACGTCACAACAATTGTTACTAAACTTAACTCATATTATATTAATATAAATACTGTATTCAAATGTTTTGTATTATAATAACAATTGTATGGATGACTCGTAAACATTGTTACATATAATTTGATTGTAAAGTATGTATAAATTAAATACAATTATAGACTATTAGTTAAACAAACAAAAAAATACACAAAACAATAAATTATTATTATTTTTTATGTTAAATGTTTGTTTTTTGAATGTTTGATATAATTTTTTTTTTATAAAAAATGCAATATATTTATAATTTATTAAATAAATACCAAATTATAATCATATCATCAAATCATTCAAATTTGTGAATACGTTGTTTGTGAACAAAAGTTAGTGTATTTTATTGATATTAAAAACTCATTTAATTTTTTTTTTAATACAAAATATTTTTGTTTTGTTTTTTGTCTTAATATTTGTTATCAAAATCGGAAGTAATGGACACGTCTTCAGATGAATATCGGGAAAAGAGACGAAAGAATAACGAATCGACCAAAAGATGTCGTGAGAAGGCATCCGAACGGAACAGACAATTGACTGTTGCGGCCGAAGAACTTCGGACTCAAAATCATTTACTCGAGAAACAGATCACTGAACTAATGGCCCGAAGAGATTGCTTAAGACAATTGGCCATTGATAGCAAAAATCGGGAAATTAATGCCAACAATAGTGGCTAACACTGACCAAACACATTGATATTACATTTGATTATTATTATTGAACACAGATTTCAATTAATTGTTTAATTTAAATGAATTATAATTATAATTATGTTTGGATTTCTCATTACTTATTCATTTTCATTATATTTTTTTCTATTACTATGTATTAACCGGTAATTAAATGTAAATTATTTAATATTATTAATAATTAAAATTGATATTAAAGTTAAGTTAAAATTATTAATTTAACTATTTTAATAAAAATCTATTTTATTAAAATATATTATTATTACTATTATTATACTTTACATTAAACTTGATTTAATTTATGCTTGGTCATAATGATAAAATAATGATTATAATTTATGTTACTATTTTATTGAAAAATAGTTATAAACTATATTAATTAACTTTTATAAAATAACTATTGTTTGTTTAAATATTTACTAATTTATTTTCTATAAGTTAATAATTTAATTAACAATTATGTTAATATTATGAAACAACAAATTAGGTATAATTGTTTTTTTTAATAATGATTAAATTGAAATTTATTACATTTAATGATTCAATGATATATATATTTACTGTATAATATAATTAGTACTTAAAATTATAGATTTTTAAAAAAATGAGCTCAATTTATCATATAATACACATTTGATTTATAAATACAATAGTATTAATATTATAGTAAAAACATTTACAAATAATTTTCTCATCAATAATAAATAAATATATAAAAACATTTTTTTATATATATATAGCTTATTAATAGTCAAAAACATTATATATATATTTATATTACATTTAATAATTAAATACAATATACTATTTATATAATCATAAAAAGTAATATCCTTTTAATTTTTAACTATAGTTTATTATTATTTATTAATTAAGACTCATTAGGTATTGGCTTTAATTTGTTTGGTTTGTGAAACACAATATTTGACGGATCGTCGGCCAGCTCTGGATAGACACTGGGGTCGTGATTGTAGTCGCCTTTAACTCCCGGCACCAAACCGGTGGTTAATAGGAGTTCCTTTTCGGCTTCAGACCATTTCGATACTGTACTACTGTCGCGATTGTTGGCCAACAGTTCCCTTTCCTGAGCCCATCGCTGGCCAATTGCGTGTTTCTTTGCATGTCTCAGCACTCGATGCCTCTCCCGATCCGGTGTCGTACCGTATCGTATGTTCAGTATATAGTTCTGTATATGTATTCTAACGTCCACCTGATGTCCCGATCCCTTCTGGTCTTCGGTTTTGCTTTCGTGTACCGTTTGGTTCACATGATTACTGAGTCTTTGCAGTTGAGTCAGATCGTCGGCCACTCTCCACGTATTGTTTTTCACAAAATAGAAGACATCGTTGCCGTGGATCACAAAATGGACGTTCAGTAGGTATGAGTTGTTCAATATCTGTGTGAACACGTCTTTGCGAATCGGGTCGGCGTCGGAGGTCGAGTGCACGACTGCGTGTCCGCTAACACGCGATATACTGATGCCGTGACCAAAAGGCACGCTCTCACTGGAAATCTTATTGGTTTGTATTGACTCAAAAAGATCCTCAGATTTGACCTAAATTTAAATATCGATAAAAACAATTAGTCGCTTATGGTTCACATATATCTTTACTTTAGTTCAATTACTTTTGATTTGTCGAGACTGGAGATCATTCCGAAGTTATTGAGTATTCTTTGCAATCCACAGGCAAAACCCGATACAATAGGCAACGCGGGAACAGTTACTTTTGGTATTGACTTTAAGGCAGAGGACAGTTGGTCGCTGGTGTGTCGATCTCTGCTGAAAATACTCTGCAAACCGATGTCAAAGGCCGATAACTCGATGCCCTGATTTTGGATCCATTTGTTTAGGTCCAACATATTCCAGCGTTCATCCGTCGGTGCATTGATGGGATCGTTACGGTTGAACCGGTATGCGTGCAATGATTGCGGTTTATTGGGAGTCGATAGGAGCTGATCCCAATCGGGTGACAACCATTGGCCCACAAGCGAGTCGTACACTCGGTTATCACTGAAATGAATAAGGCCTGTCAACGGGTCGGGAATACCGCCCTGAAAATCAACCGCCAAATAAAAGGCTGGATTCGAGTCGAACAGGACGTGTCCATACGGGCCGCGGTGTACCTCTTTGACCACTTCCCCTCTATGGTCGAGTACTAACAATGGACTTTGTATTTGGTCGCATGCGATATAAAACACTTCGTGATTTACCTAAGAAATACATTTATTAATAATTGTTGGTTCAATTTACATATTATGAGGCAGTCCTAAAAACCTACCTGTGTCATAACCGGCACATTTTCGGCATCGTATATAATTGTGGTCACACGAGCGTCAGCGTTGTTAAACGTATGCGTAACCAGATTAGGTCGCGTAATATCGCCGTAAAAATATTGAGTCACATTTCCATAGCTGTCTTTGCGGACAGTAAGCCGTCCGCGCGGATCATACATATATTTCACGTCATAACGCGACGGCCGGTTAGCTCTCATCAGTTGTCCCAACGTATTGAACGTAAACTTTTCTTCACCTCTTTGTATGACAAACCCTTTGGCGTCCATTATATACGGCGTTTCACCAAAACTGGTAATTCGGTCGCCGGCGTCGTAGAGAATGTCAATGCGATTACCCATGTATTGCATTGTCGCCAGATTGGAGTTGTCGTCGTACTGGAACTTCCAGTGGTCCCGACCGGTCACTTCGGTCAGCTGCTGGTCGTAATCGTAGGTATAGTTTTGAACGCGCACTTTACTGGCACCCAAATGTCGCATAAATGTCTTTGACTGGATCAGCGCACCGTTTGAATTATACGACAGATCCATACGAAACACTTCTTTGTCGGCAATGACCAGCGATGACTGCAACAAATAGTGTGAAGCGTCGAAAGCCTTAGAATAGGTGGCCGTGCCGTCTGTCAAGAAAGTCTCGTTCTGGGACTTGTCGTGTATACGAAAGTTGCCGATCGCCTCCAGACGGCCGGTGCGCGGATGATAGGCATAATCAATGTGTGGAAGACTTACGGAACCGACTCGTGTGGACAATAGTTTCAAGCGTCCAAACGAGTCGTATTGATAGCTAAACACTAAGTTTGACAACAAGTATGAGCTAACAAATTGGTGCATCTGTTTGGAAAGCAGAGCACCGGTATGTTCATAGATGAGAGCCATTTGCTGGTCATCATAGGTCCAGAGCTCTCTTATTAATAGTCCGGTCACTTTATGGTAGAATCGTTCAACTTTTCCGGCGCCGTAGACAATCTCGCGGAGTTGCGACCTATTGTTGTATACGTAAAGCAGTTTTCCCGAATCGTTCGGATAGGTTTTCATAATAGGCCGGTGCTCGGCGTCTAAATATATCACATAATTAATATTATTTGGTGTCGTATACACCAACTTATAGAAACCCAACGATATCTCCAAAAGAAACGCATGTCTACTGCCTTTGGGTGTTGTTATTGTCCGAAGACCACCGTTTCCGTCATAAGTATAAAGATATTTGCGACCACTTCGCAGGACAACCTTTGTCGGCGACATTCTTCCATCTTCATAGCTGTTCTTCACACTCGTTGCGTCGGAAAACCGAATCTCCGACAGATGTCCCATACGATCATAACTGTATGTCTCTGAGTGTTGGCCCTCTTGCCAACCGGACAGTCGACCGAATCGGTCGTACATCATATTCAACGGCAAACGACTTTCTTTAGGTAACCACTGGACGGGACGGGAAGAGTCGTCGTATTGGACAAAGAGGAACGGCCGACGAGAGTTGTTATACAGTATCTCTCGGTTTGCAATCCAGTCGTACTCGACGGACAAGAATTGCGTTTCGTTGATAACAAGAATCCTTTCGACAGCCGCTATATTCTTATCCTTTTCAGACCTACGATTGTACTTCACATCATAATCCCAACCAATCCATGGTTTCTGATTACTCTCAGTCATGAGTGTTTGTCTCATAAGGACAGGAAACATACCGGCCTGGACTGGAAGATACGATAGCAACACTTTGTGTGGCTGTGCCTCCCAATAGATGGTCTCTTTCCACGGACTCTCCACTTCGACCGAACCGTCCAAATGGATAAAAGTCTTCAACTCAATGCCGTTCTCGTAAATGTTGAACGACTCGCCCCTAACTTTCACAATAGTAGTATGAGTTTGTATCGGCGATTCCGACGCCGACAAGTCAACTGTCTTAACGAGTGCTCCGTTTTGATTGAAATCAAATTTCAATTCAGTGGACAGTCCTGTCGGTCGAACGTATCGCACTAGTCGTCCGCTGTGGTCGTAAAAATAGAAGAATGAATGACCGGCTGAGTCCGATCTCGAAACCATAAGTCCCGACGGATCATAAGTAAACTTTGTGGTCATATTGTCGGGACTGATGAACTGCTCTAAGAAGCCCTGTTTGTTTGTCAACACCCGACACTTTTGGCCTCTGGTTGTCTCAATAGTGTGTAGACTATTGACTGAGTCTCTTAGAAACGACACTTTATTGCCGGAGGCATCGGTTACGGCACTGAGTTTACCGAAGCTCGTGTTCACGTTATATAAAAATGTATAAAGAGTGCGGCCAGTGATTATACTTTTGGTCACAGTGTGCTGACCGTACTTATTAAATATATACATTTCCTGGCCGTCGGGAAACGCAATCTGAAACTCAAACTGTTCGTCCGGTTGCGGGATATAAGGCACGGCTGACAGAATTCGTAGATTACCGGCGTCGGCCATATGGAGGACACCATTGCTGGTCAGTGTTAAGGCAGTGATAGACACGAGTCGTGTGTCGCGCGCCAATAGTACAGTCTTTTCCTGTTTTTTATACAAATAAATAGATAATAATTGGAAAAAATTAGTTAATATCGCGTGAAATCTCTAAATTTGATATTTACTATTATATTTATAAAAACTATATTATTCTACAGTGTGTTTGATATATTTGAAAATATTTATGAGTAAATAAAATAGTAATATATGATTGCAAGTGATAAAGATATAGTAAGATATCAGATGAGTTCCGATAGTGATAATAGATTGTTGAGTATTATTACAAATACGACCAAACCATCAGATTTTAGTCATAATAAGGAAGAATACGATAATAATAACAACAATAAAGAGTCAGCAATAAAGTGGATAAATAATGGGACGACAGAAACATCGGTCAATAGTCAAGAAGATCTGTGCTTAGCTAATGACAAACTTATGAAGACTCTCAAAGATAATGGCTATAATAGTTTAGCTGAGATTGGACGCGGATCTCATGGAAATGTATATACAGTACAGTCCGACAAACATGACAAACAAGTTGTCGCCATCAAAGTCGTCGATTTGTGTCGATTGACACAACAATATAGACATCAATTCTTAAAAGTAGAATTAGATCTATTGAGAGCACTTAGCGATCACCGAAATGTATGCAAAATTTATGAGATCATAGACCTAACTGACTGTAATTTGTAAGATAATTACTATTGAATTTACCCACAAAAATCTGAAACAACCAAAATAGTTGACTATTTTTGTGTTTTTTTAATTATCACTAAATCTTTCATTAAAGAATTTGCGAAGTAATGGACTATTATCCCAATGGAGACCTTTTTGAGTACATCCAAACACATCATAATATTCCTGAAGGACTGTCGTGTCGCTGGTATAAGCAAATTATCGACGGTTTAGAGCACATACATAGAAACGGTYTCGCGCACCGGGATATCAAATGCGAGAATTTGTTACTCAATAATAGGTTTGATATCAAAATAATTGACTTTGGTTTCTGTTGTCGACTTGAGTATAATAATAATAATACCGGTTTCAATGTCGACAAAAATCTGATGACTAATGTCACTCATGAAGAATGTCTTAGCGAGACATTTGTCGGCAGTGTTATCTATGCCTCACCAGAAATACTTAGACAACAACCTTATCTGCCAACAAAAGCTGACATTTGGTACAAAAAAAATAATAAATGATTAAATTAATGATTATTCTTTACAAAACATTTATATACAGGTTATTGAAACAAATAATTCAATTAAATTTTGCTATTTGTCTTTCAGGAGCTCCGGTATTGTTCTATATGTTATGCTTTTTGGTTTCTTTCCTAATGATGGACAGGAATTGGAAAAGTTTTACAAAAATAATGACCACTTCATCGATATTCCCAGTGCTCCTCAAGTGTCTATTGAATGTCAGGAATTGCTTAATAATATACTTGTGAACGAAAACAATAGATTTTCAATCGATAAAATCAAAGCAAGCAATTGGTTTAAGAAAATATGGTTAGACATCGACAATATTACTCATGATATTCAACAATATTTCAGAAATCTTAATATCAGTAGACAAGAGACAGAAGAATTTACAACCAATGAAGACTAACATTTTATTTAATTATTTTTTTAAATAACTTAAAAATTGCTATCAATTTAAAGCTAATAATATATTACCTAATTTTAAAAAATATATACACATTAAAAAATATGTATATATAAATAATTTATTAAAATTAAATACTCCATAAATAATTCAAATGTATTCAAATTTATATTATGAATAAGTGGCAAAATATTTTTTTAATAATTTAATTTAACAAATTAATCAAAGAATATATATATATATAAATCTATATATAAAAAATCAATCTCAAACATAATTATACTAATAGTCTGTATTTAAGCATATTTTATGAATTAACTATTTCACGTATAGAGTTAAATAAAATATCTATTTAAAAAACAGATGCCGTACCTCAAACTCATTGGGCGGTTGTGTTATTGACGACAATGTTGGCAGAGCACAGGTACAGTTGTGAGCGCCGACATCGCGACACATTTCTACCGGACACGAGTGTCTTGTGTTGGCTTTTTTGCCGGCAAAGTGTATGAGCTCTGTATCGTGTGTAAGAGCACGTACTCTATTGACACCATCGCCGGACACTTCCGTAATATATAAAATACCTGTTCGGACATAAATAATAATATTAATTAGTATTAGGACTTCAATCACCAATGAAATAATAACTGAAATTACCTGTCGGTCCAAAAGCAAAGTTAGCGAAAAATCCAATTTCATCTGTTATTCGGCTATTGGTTTGATTGCTAAAGTCAGGTATTTTACAATAGGCAGGCATTCCGGCCACTATCATAACTCGACGGTCGGGTGTCAACTTCATAACCATATGGTCGTCAATAAAATATAAAGTTCCTTCCAATGGATTAATGGCAACATGTGTTGGCCAATGAAGTTTGATCTGATAATTAATTAAAAGATAAATAATTTTTAGATAATATAATTGAATTGTCAATCAATTAAATGGTAAACAATAAGTATTATTGTTTTGCAATGATTTCACCCTAAAAACAGACCTCATTTACAGCAAGAGTTCCTTTGCATGGAATAGGTTTCCATTGTTTCTGATGATTGCGATCACCGATAATCGTATGAATGATACCCTGATTGTCAACCATACGTATACTGTTTCCGTCGGCAAAATAGAGTGCACCGTCTGTACCAAAAGCCATACCCTTGGGATAGATAAGCCGAGCCTCAGGCGCTGGTTTGCCGTCACCACACTTGAGCGGGTCGTGCGGAAAACATCGATCACCGTTTCCTACCACTACATCCAAATTGTTTTCAGGATCGTCCACCTTATCTAACGAATGAAGTCGCAAAATCTGATGCTTTTCCGGATCAGATATATAGAGATGACCGTCGATTGGACTCAACATTATGTGGTACTGATATGAGGGTCGAAGAGATTTGTGTTTATAGACAGTGTAGACTTGTTTGTCAGCGGTTATCCGTCTAATGAGATTAGCGTCACCCACATAGACACTGCCATCGGGACCACTGGCCAATGCTATCGGTGCCATTAGTCGATTATCTCGTGCCAAACCATTGCACTCTTTGCCGCAAATGATATTACGGGGCAAACCGTTGCCCATTAATACTGATATAACTCTTGGCTGTTGCTTAAAGAAAACGGTGGTTCCGTCGCCTTTCTGGAGGACCCCCTCATGAAAGTTGTATCTGTGATGTATATCCAGATTCCATGAGCCCAACTCCGATATATCCATATCATAGCCACGAAGTGTAGTCGATAGGGCTGTCCATATAGTTTGCTTACAATCTTTGTAGACATAGCCAACAAACACTATATAAAATGAAAATAAAACAAAAAAATCAATCAAAAGTCAACTACAAACAAATCATTTGATTAATTCATGAAATCATTGTTTTTTAGAAACAAAATAAAATAAATGAAAAAAAAAACAAATGAAACAAAAATTAATTTCCTATGAAATCGATTATCGTTTTGTTTGTTTTTTCTGTCAATACCTTTGGCAGTAGTAATGCCATAAACTTTTTGTTTATAGATATTCCTCTTATTCCAGGAATAGGTGTATTTGATGTCTGGATCGGCCTCAAAGGTCTTCTCAAATAGTATGCCCTCAATAATGATACGTAAGTAAACCAATCGTAAAGTTTTTGGTATTGTCGACGGTGTCAACTGTACATTGATGGTCGATAGATAGCCTTGACTATAGCTGCTATGATAGACCAGGTGTAGGTGCGAGCCCGGTATGGCCAGACTTTCTTGAAGAACCTGTTAAGTGATGCGTTTAATTCAAAACAAAATTCATAAAAAATCAGAATATATGTATGAAATTGAGTTATAAATTTTATTTTGTTTATTTTTTAGTAACAATTGCAGGACTGGGAGTTGTATCAAAAAGCAGTTATATTTTATACTGTAAAAGATACATGGGCTATAAAATACAGTACACAATACAATTTAAGTGAAAAATTAAAATTTCAAAAATATTTTCACATATAGAGTTGTATTGGGAAAACAATATATATACTGTATATGTTATATTATATAAACTTTATATATATATATATAAATAAAAAATAAAATTAGATGAAAAATTTATGTGAACTTTTGTATGTTTGATTTGGTTTTGGTTTACGGTGTCTGAAATTGAGGCCATAAATCACAATAAGATTTACTGCAATTGTTTTTATTTTTTTTTATATATTTATTTGTTTCACAAACAGAGGAAAAAAACAAACTGGAAATATAAAGTGCACTTTTAATGTATTACTTATAAGTTTATACGTTAAGACACATTAAATCAAAGGGTTTCTCACATATCATAGAAATTGATATTTTATTTTCAAAGCAAAACATTACCAAAAAAATAAATAAAACACAAAATTGTCAGTATATTTATTGCTAACTTTGCTTTAAATCAAGTCATGTCTAAAATTTTGATTAGATATTTATATATAAAAAAATTATTGTGTTTATTTTGATCGGACCTGAGTTTCAGCAATAACAGCACTTTTCTCAGTGCATCCTCCCTGAGCTCCCGGACGCAGTGTTTCGTGAAGTAACGGTTTCATCACATCGTAGTCGTGGTCGCGACAGTGCCATAGACTTTGATTACGTTTGCGATCACTGATCATAATACCAATACCTATATAAATATGAAGACAATTGAAATATAGTTGTTATTGTTGTTAGTCTGTGACTAAAATAATGATTTTATTAAATAATAATAGACTATTAATATCTAACAATAATAAGTTATTTGATATGTTATGACATTTTGATGTAATACTACTGGTATAGCATTTCCCATAAGTGACTTATAATATAAAAGATAAACAAAAGTCAAACAACACATCACTATTCATGTCAAGTATTGACTGCACATATAATAAATAAATATAGTCTTTATATTTGATGCGAACCTGTATTAAGAGGATCTGTATGCTGGCTATCCTTGTCATCTGTCGGCGCCGATGACATGACAACCGGATTCAACATTACAATAATGTCATTCCATGGCACCAGTATTGTCCTCTTAATGGGATGAAAAGGATTTCGCTGGAACTGTAGGACAATAGCACCGCCACCGTTGACTAGTATGTCAAACCTGTAAATTGGTATTATAGTAGCAAAAACATAGGTCCAGAAATAGTTCACAAATATATAATAAAATAGTAGTGATAGTAGTAGTAGTAGTAGTAGTAGTAGTAGTATGAGTAGTAGGCGTTGGTGATGTTAGCAAAGTTGGCCACACATAAGTAGATTTTGAAGATAACATCAATAAAGTCGACGACCAATGGTTTCGGTGTTACATAAGATTTAGTATAAAAAAATAAATAATTTGAATGAATAGTATATATCCTTTAAGACTATTTTTTGGTCATAAAATGTAATTCAAGTTTATTAGAAATTCATACCATCCGTCTCCTCGCGTGAGAGTAAACCCAAATTGTGGATCAGTGGCAACACTAACACGAATCCCAATAAGACCATTGCCTTCTCGGCTAATGACTTGTCCTCGTATTACTGATACACGACTGTTATGTGAAGACACCACACATTTTAGAGGAAAAGAGATACATATAAAGTATGGTATTAGTTATGTTTATTTGTTAGGGTTTTATGAAACTATTTTATGTAAGAAATGGTGACTACTATTGCTATTTGGAAGTAAAAACTTAAAAAGAGTGACTACTAGAAGAAAATAGTGGCAAAAATGAGAACATAAAAAAAGATAAATTACATTTAAACTCAAATTGATGACAATTTTTTTTTTGCTTTTTCAAACTAACTGTTACTGTAGTTTAATTTTTTTTTTGAATCACGATTTTTATCAGAAAGTCCAGGAGTACGGACTATAAGTACAGCTGAGCTAATGATTTGAAAGTTAAAGTTAAGAAAGTTTAGAGAACAGAGAGAGAGAGAGAGAGAGAGAGAGAGAGAGAGAGAGAGAGAGAGAGAGAGAGAGAGAGAGAGAGAGAGAGAGAGAGAGCAATAAAAGACTTGTGTTAAGTCTCAATACAAGAATATTCTTGAAATAAATAAATATAAAAAATTGTTGTGTTTGACAATTGGTATCCATATATTTAAATATAATTTTAATGCATTAATAGAGACAAAGATAGATTGATAGTCATTCCCGACGCTAAAACCATATTATATTGTAGTCTAAATTGTTGACATTGCAAACATAGGAGTACAATGCCATCAATTATTTAAATATATCTAATATACAATTACGTCAACATTCAATCCCATACAACAGTATGACATTGCTGGACAAAAATTTATGTCATTAGCAAATGTGAAAAAGGGTATACTGTATATGTATGCAAAGCTCATGGCGATAAAATTGTCTGAGCTCTGCAATAATATATATATAAAGTTTTTTCGTCTAATTTTTTTTGTTTTAGTTATTTATTAGAATTAATAGCCGTATGTATTAGACAACAATTTATGATAGCATAAGACTGGAAAATCTCAAATATCAAGCACTGAATTACATTATAACTATTATTATTATTACTATATTTGGTGTTGTCGTACATTAAGTTAATTTGAAATATACTTTAATAGCCCTCAGAGAGGGTCAGATAGAAAAAAAGAAAGAAAGAGAGAGAGAGAGAGAGAGAGAGAGAATTAGAAAGTAAAGGAGAGAGTCCTTAGAGTATGTTTAAGCATTTGTGAGCGCCTTAAGAGTGAAAAAAGAGAGTAATACTCGAGTGGCGGAAAAATTGGTGCAAAAAATTTGTAAATGTAAGCAATTTTTACGGCTATATTCACAATATAAACGACTGTTTACAATAAGTAGTAGAAGTAGTAGTAGTAGTAGTGATGACATAAACTTAAGGTAAACTATTTTTTCTCATTGTAATCATTACGTCAAAGAATGGAGAGAGAGAGAGAGACAGTGTTAATCAGAGACTGTATGTTATTTTACTTAAAACATGTTATTTTGAGGCAAACTTTTTTTTGGTTAAAATTTTTTCTCAAAAATCAATTTTTGCGCTTTTTTATATTGATAAAATGCAAACAATATATTTTTAAATTTGGCACCACAAGGCATAGTCAATGAATTGTATTGCATGCTCACTATTAGATTGCACTACTACAGTCATAAATGGCAAATACAGTTTGCACGGGGAGATCATGCATTGGGAAAGGGAGAGAGAGAGAGACTATTGAGAGAGAGAGATAGTATTATATTAAAGAGAGAGTAAGTGAAACCAATGGTTATACATGTGTGTTGTGTTGTTATGTTTGTATGTATATTGACTGAGACGGAGCAATGAATAGCACTCAACATTTCATTTAAAAATGCATTTAATTTTTTTTAAATATTATTATTGATATTATAATTATTATTATTCATTATATCTCTATCTATATATGTTTATCTTAATTTTCAGTTTTTATTAGTTAGGTTTTTAAGACTACAACTAATGCTATTATTATTATTATTACCATCACTACTATGAAAAGGTAATTGTTTTTCATAGGATTCTATATTCTAGGGAAACGGTATTTAAGAATTTAATTGAGATTTATCTCTATTTATTCTGTGTATGAGGTTTTAGGAAAGATGAGTATATATTTATGGATTGGGATGTGAGGGGGCGGGCAGTCAGGGAATTAGGAGAATATAATTGTGTTGTTATGTGTTGTTTTGGGTTTTTATCTGTATTGATATAACAGTATAATACAGAATATATCGGGTGAAACACGAGAGAGGGAATCAAAAGCAGTAGTACTGACTATAAGGAGAGGGTTATATTGAAAGAGAGAGAGAGAGAGAGAGAGAGAGAGAGAGAGAGAGAGAGAGAGAGAGAGAGAGAGAGAGAGAGAGAGAGAGAGAGATATTGGGAGGGAATAGGATTTATATATGGGATCGATTGCTTCAATACATTGAACACATCCAGAGGGGACTAACAGACAGATACAAATACAACACATATAATGTATATACAAACACACATAACATTTGGAGGAGTTTTTGAGAAAAACATAACTTATATATMTAACACATAAAAAGTGACACATAGTATAGTATATATATATATATTCGTGACATTCATAGATTAGGGGACACAACAACTAATAGATTTTGAGGATTCAGATAAGGCTGTCCTCTCAACAATACGTGTGCCATCTTATCAGCAGTTGGCACACACACATACATACATACATACACATAGTAAGGATATGAATACATACAGTTTATATATATACATACATAATATGACATTCAGTAAAGCGTTAGAAAATTGAATACATTTTAGAGATATTGAAATAAAATTAAAATATAATAATATATATTTATCTATTATTTTGAGTGTATAAAGCATAAGGAAAAGTCATACATACAGTAAAAGTGACATTCAATTGTTAAATGACAGCATTAAATGCAAGTGTCGGCTAATATTGAAATTAACATAAAGTCAAACACTACTTGTCATATACTACTACAGTATATACCGGTATAATAGATACACAAAAGCCAAAAGATTTTACTTTTCCATAAATACAATGAAAATTACTTTTGTTAGGACAGTCTTATTATGTCATTATATAAGACATCAAATTAGATTAAGAGAGGAAGTGAGTGAATACACACACAGTATAGACAAACACATAGAGAGTACATATATAAGCTATACATAAGCTATACAAACATACATACATAAGCATCTGGTGTTTTGTGTAGCACACATACAGCTTTTACATATAAATACACAAATTTAATATATATATATATATATATAWAAATTAACTAATATTTAAGCAATTTTTTTAGACAATCACATGTATGAATCAATATGATTTATAAAAAAAAATGATTTCAAATTAAGTTTTAATCAGAAAAAAATAATTAAAAATAATAGATTGTCAACATATAAAAAAATTGGGTTATTTTTATTGTAGGCAGTGATGCCACTGTCAAGTGTATGAAGTTTTTTTCATATATAATAAGTAAACCCTTATTTTCATAACTCTACATGAATTACATTGAAAACGACAACAAAACTAACAATATATATATACAGAATATATAAAAATATTTTTTCTGACATCTAATTAAGAAAGTAATATTATATACATAAATATTAATATATTATTTTGTTTTATATGATCCAACTTTACGCGACTTTTTTGTAGTACTAATTCCTCTTTAATTTATTATATAATTTTTTGTAGGCATTGTTAACAATTTTTCCTTTTTTTTTTGTTTTTTAACGAAATAAAAATTATGTACACAAAGACATGTATTGTTAACGACTAATGTATCGACAAATTTTAATACGGGATTTGATGTCATTATAAAACATGAAATCCCACTAAACTTTTTTCATTATTATTATTATTATTAAGTAGTATTACTAAATATTGTATATAAAACATTCCCCAAAAGGTAATACTAATTATTATCCAACAAATATTTTTTTATGAAAATAAAAGATAATATATTCTGAAACTAATGGATGTCATAAAACAACTATAAGAGGCTTATATTTCATATGAAATATATCACAGAATATTCTTTCTGTAAAATCGGTCAAAAAAGGATTTATGAAAAAATATCAAATCGATAGAATCAAACATATATATCGATTTATGGATAATGTATTTCCCTTTACATACATATCACTACAGTATATATCTATAATATAATGTATTCTCGTTATGTATGGTTATAGCACTGGCATATATTCAATATTCAATATATAAATATAAAGACAACTCAATATAAATAAGGTAAGCGATCAGTGAGTATAACATTTCTGTCCAGCATTTGTAGTGCCACAGCAGTGATATATATATATATCAAAGTTTGCACAATATATATATATATAAACCAAAAACATATTAAACTAGTGTTTTAGTTATTTAGCAGACATTGAACTCCAGAGTAAAACCTTTTTTCTCAAAAGTAAAAATCGCAAATAAAAAACAAAAACCAATATAACCCCCGAAAAAGCAATTTTTGTTTGCTATGAATATATATATATATATATATATATATATATATTATATATTTGTATATCGAGTTGGAGTTATCGATTGGAACATAACTTGTCAACCAAAAGGAACGGTATGTTTGACTGGTGCTCACAATTTTTCAATACAACTATATTTTCAGAAAAATTATTAATTTTTTTCTCATTTTTGTCTACATCAAACAAAATTATTTAACTATTTTTTTCTGAATGTTAATTAACTACTATGGGATATAAGGTCGGGATTTATAAAATTATGGGTACATATAGATACTTACCCTGGTTTGAAGGCACTCCAAAATAGACTGCACGGGTAGATAATAATAAAGAAGATATAGTTTTGTTTCATTTGTTAAAATTATTTTTTGAGAATTGGGTAATTAATTTGATTTTAATAATAGTTAATAATATTTCTAATCTACTAATCTACTAATTTAAATAATTTATGAACAAAATAATTTAGCAATAATTAAAATAAATACTAATATATTACTAAGAATATAAATTATAATAAATTAGTATATAATAATTAAAACAATAATTTTGATTATTATTATTATTTAAAAAATCGAGTTATTATTGATATATTGAATGAAAAATATTTTTTTATATATCTTAATGTAAAGTAATATGTTATTTAATAAAACTACCATTCCTTTAACTAACTAATTGGCACTCTAATAATAAAAATAATATTTTTTTGGGGGGGGAGGGGGGTTAACTAAATTGGGTTGTAAATTCTAAATTGGGTAAAATTTTATATAAAAGCAAATTATGTTCAAATGCAAACTCAAACTCTATGTTTTATATTAGGATTATTGATTAGTTTGGATAAATCATAACAAACAAAAAATATTTTCAGGGATTTTATTTTTCCAACGAAATAAATAACTCTAATATAAGTAATTAAACAAAAATAAAAAATAAGATAAACTTATGAGRAACAGAATACTATATTAAATAAAAAACTTTATAATAAAAATAAATTATCAAAAAAATTATCTAGATAAAATTAAATAAATATAAAGTAGAATATTGTCTAAAATCTAATTTGACTAATTGCAAATGTTTTGTGCAATTTAAATTGATTGATGTTTATTAAATTAATTAAGTTTAGATGACAATAGACTAGTGATTATATTATAAAACTGCACAACAAATGCATATTATAATATAATATAATATTTTTTATTCATTATAAAAATATCGTCTAATATAAGCTGCATTATGTTTGTAGGATGTCGTTGTCGTTGTTTTTTGTAATTATTATTATTATTATTATTATTATTATTATTATTATTATTAGTATATATTAAGCAAAAGGTTTAGAGTACAGGGTTTTGTATTAAAATAAAAACCTTTAGGTTATTAGCTGTGATAATGTTTTATAATTTACGGACTAATACTCAATAAAATATTTATTACTCAATTAGCCATTTATGAGACAAAAGTATTACTAAACAAGTTTTCTGATGTGCCTTTTATTAGGGCTTTTTATATAATTTAAGCCGAGATTATATCAATAAAAATAGATGTTATATACATATAGTTTAATGTTTTTAGTGAGGAGTTAGCAGTTTTTTTATGACAAAAAAATGGCAATATATGGCACTATTATATGTAACATTTTTTATGAGCAAAAAAACATAAATTACTTGTATATGAAAACTACTATAGAAAACATAAAATTTTGTTGTTGTTGTTTAAACAAATTATTTAAACAATTTTTTTAAAATTCAAAAGCAGTATTAAATGCTATTTGAAACATGTATTASAAATAAGCAATTTAAATATTGTTATATTTGATACATTAAAATAAAACGTTAAAAAAATTTTGTTATTGAAAAAATGCTTTTATAAAAAAGCACTGATAGGCAGGACAGTGGCAACACTGCCCGTAATTTGAATGGAGGATCAAAAGTTGTGGACAGTTTAGAGGAGGGGATTAAATAGGTTAGGAATTATCAAATAAATATATCATTTATTTGTTAARTGTTATACAAGAAAATTAATAATAAACAAATAAAAAATAACATTAAAACATTTAAAAAATTTAGGAATCATATATGATTTATCAATTAAGTGAAAACATGAGGTTATTGTGTAATGTGGAAACATTAGGGTGGGTTGGATTGAGGAAAGGCAGGAAATATTGAATGAAATAAATTGAAAAGCTATAAATTTGCGACAATTAGATAAACACATAATGCAGCTCAATATTGTGATATATTGAAATGAGCTAAAAATAAAAATAAATAAATGCACCACAAAATAGTTGCAATTGGGAGTGTAAATGGTTTTAATTTTTATATTCAATTTTAGATGTATTTTTAGGGAAAATAATGTAGTTTTTTTTATAGTAATTGCTTATACGGTGCATAAAATTAATGGTTTGGATGAATGAATGAATAAATAACTAAAAAAAACAACAAAAATTTGATAAAACATTATTCATAGACAATGAATGAATGAATGAATGAATGAATAATTGAAATGACATATAATGAGAAACACATATAAATATTATATATATATATAAATGTATAATAAATGTGAAAAAATGATGGGAATATTAAAAGGTGAGGAAAATATTTCACTTTTATTAATGTATTGTTTTTTTATTGGGAAAAAAATTATTATCTCCTAAACTCTTAAATATTATCATTATATTCGGTTTTATGATTTTCCTATTCATTGTTTTACTATTATATTATTTTTTCATTATTATTATTCAATAGCATTTTAGATTTATATGAAATGTAGTGCTTGAATATAATATAAGCGGTTATATAAACATTTTGTATAAATATATATATATAGAGTACTTGTATATGATATCTAATGATTCATAAAATAAAACAGTTTTTTGGTGTATATATGAAAACAATGAAAAAAACAGCAGAAAATTCATGAGAATTTTATGTACACATGAAATGCTTGTTTTTTTGTTATGGTTTTTAAAATTTATACATAAATTCAATGGTTTAGACATGAAATGTTGTTATTCAGTAAAATAATTTAATATATGTTTAATATAATGTTTTATAAATTTATATATATATATGTGTATATAATGTTTTATGGTATAAATATACTGTAGATAGTTAAGCATTAAAAAACAGCAAAAATTTGTTTTATATTATATAAAACAATTTCTTGATGTAGAAAACATTATATAATAAAATAAATTAATTTTAAATAAAAATAAATGTTTATAAAAATACTAAAATGTTTTATAGTTTATAGTACCAAAAATTTTGATTAAAATAACTTTAAGAAAAAAAATTAAATTATATAATATTTTTTCATAGAAAATTATTTAAATAATAAAATTTTTTATTTAAAAAACCATTAATTAAATATCATAAAGAAAATAAATTAAACTTTATTTTTTAATAAAAAAAACCATAAATATACTATTTGTTGTGTGTATTATGTGTGATCATTATTAAAAATTTTGTAATACCGTAATTATGGTATATATATATACAATATTGTATACATATATAYACACACCGTTTATATATATATTCACTCATTGCTACCGTTCCTGTCTGTCAGACATACATGTGCTTACCTTTCAAAATATTCATCTTTATGGGCATAACTTTGAACACTGGACTCTTCAATCAAAAATTTCATTTTTTGATAAAAACTGGCCGTCACTGCGGGCGGCTGTTTGCGTAACAGTATGTCCAACGGGTCTGGACTTGAGATACACATTAGCGACTGATGACTATAATGCGATTGAAAATATGAAAATAAAATATTGATAATAATAGTAATAATTTTTTTGAGTAATAAAATTAATTATTTTCTTTTGTTTCTCTTATGTAATTCAAATAATAAATTTAGTTTAAATTTTTGTATGTTTATGTGATAATAAGCCATAAAATAAAAGCAAAAATTTTATGTATAAATAATACTAATACTTAGCTATAATTGCATAATAAATAATAAGTGTATAATAATATTAAAAACAATAAGTTTGGAGAGGAATAGAGGGAAAATGCCTAATAATACAGAACATAAAATAAAATCTAATTATTCAATATATAAATATTGATATATAAGTATATAATTTTGTGAAACTTATTGTCACTAAACACGAAAAACTTAGAGCTCAGGTAGTTATGTGTGTGTGTATTGTATGTATATATATATATGTGTGTGTGTGTGATATAATAGCTCTTATTATGATTACCAGTGATCAGTACTGCAGCACTCGCTGTCCGCACAATCAGATAAACCATCTGTTTTTTCATATGGAAAGGTCCAGTCAGGTGGTGGGGAACGGGAGAGCATTAAGTGAGACAATGAAAAATAGAGAGAAAAATGTATACATATATTATATAGATTTATATATAACATTAATCATATAGTAATTAATTTAATGAATATAATTTAATATATGAATATGTATATATATAATATATTATATGGTAAGTAAAAATTAATGATAAATATAAATTCATTAATATGACAATTATATTGGAGGGGGAGTATAATGTAATCGATGTGAGTCTAAAAATTTATAAACAGGTATGTCGTGGTAGTGAATAATATATGTAAATGAGTGATAATATATCTTATTTATTAGTTAACGACATGTTATCGATTGGACGATACAAACCATTATCGTTGTCAATATCGTCGGCACAGTTGGTCTCTTGTGGTGCCGAACAGTCTCGACCGCCCCAACCCTCTTTGCAACGGCACATCCATTCGTCATTGCGTTGTACACACTGGCCATGACTTGAGCATCCTTTGGGACAGCCGTCTACACCAAAAACCATAAGTTATATAAATGGTCAGCAAAAACATGAAAAATGCATTTAACTTATTTGATGGGTATTTCCTCATCAAATATATTGCTTTTCCGGTCAAAGCAATTGTCAAAATTACATTTAATGAAAGAAAAAAAGAGAGAGTGAGCTCATACATACCTAATGTACAGTGTTTTCCCATCCAGCCCTGTATGCATATACAGGTGCCATTATGGCACTGGCCGTGCTCCAGACACCGGTGATCGCATGTTTGCTCATCGCATCGGGAGCCGTGCCAACCATTGTCGCAAACACAACGGCCGCCCTCACAGACTCCATGAGCACCGCAATCGAGATTACATTTAGCTATTAATTGTGATTTATATATATATTGAAAGCATTATTAGTCATTGTTGTCGATGTGTTAGCCAATTGGCTGGGAGGGCACAGACATTATAATRGTGTTTGGAGGGCATACAAATTGATTGTCACCAAATTAATATGCCTTTTTCTCTCCCTAATATATAACTTATAGATGCTTTACTTACCAATATCACAGTTAATACCAGTAAAGTGAGGAAAGCAGACACACTTGCCAGTGTCCAAATCGTAAACACCTATTTTGTTGGGTCACATACAACAACACATATATGTCAAAATCAATTGCAATGTTAGTTAATAAATGAGTACAACTATGTGTGTGTGTATGTGTTTGATGGGCAAAGAGGAAAAGTTTGGTACAAAAGTATTTCTATGTGTTTGTGTCTATATATTGTTAAAAGAAAAAGCCATAAATATAATGGATGTGCTATTGTTGTTGTGATGTTGTGTTTCACTAATCAAATAATGAGACGAAAAGTATTGCTAAATGAAAATGAATGGCAAATAAAGTTAACAAGTTTTGAGGCCTAACATTGTATTATTACTACAATTTAGTGACTAACTTATACAGTAAATGTATGGCACAAATGTGTGGCCAAAAACGTCAATACTCTCTCTCTCTCTCTCTCTATATATATATATATATATATGAGACAAATATTATCTCATAATAATCAATGAAAGTTTGAAGGAAAATTAGTTATCAATGTGTTKGTAGTAGTGGTGATGGACTGGTAGGCAAGTGATTTTACTGTCAGATAATTGCATTTACAGATTGTTAGATAAAYAAACAGAAAGTAATTCAAAAATTTTAATATTATTCAATATACTATATTTTTACTATACTATACTATATTTATGTATATTATTTTAACGTCAAAAGTGATTAACTTGATGTGCCGTTATCTAAACATTAATATCTTCAATGAGTCACAAATTAAATTGTGTTTATTATTATATTATACCCTCGAACAGGAACTGTTGGATAATGGGAAAAGGGGTTTGGATGGTGTGGTTAGTATGGAATTGATTCAATACATACCGTGTTGCGAGCAATTGGGAAAAAATTGGCTCAACCGTTGGTCAGCATCGGTACAATTGACGCCAGTCCAGCCAACTTTGCACCAGCACTGGCCATCGATACAGGCGCCGTGAGCCGAACATAATGGATCCAAACAGTCCACTAAATTATTTAATATAATTAATAAATTAGACAAAATAATGGGGTAAACAATATTAATAAAATCAATAGTAATGAGATTTAAGGATAAAAAGAAAAACAAAACAAAAGAGTTAATGAATAATAAAAAAGGTTAGCTTTTTCTTAAATCAGACTAATATTGAGTATAAGATCAGAGATCAGTTGGAAATCAGTTTTAGGTTTTCATTCAAMCCAACAGTTCAGTTGGCTTTTCACTGATTTAAGTCTCAGTCTAGGCTTAGATCTCTTGCCTATCTATCAGTCTATCTATCCATCTCTCAGAGATAGCTAACAATAGCTAACAAACACATTGTTTAGTCGACTTTTTTTGCTTAGTTATACTGTTTTRCTGTTATTTGTTTAGTATTTCTTTCTTTTCTTTTTTTATTTATTATTTGTCTTTATTTTTTTCATTTTCTCTTTACTTTTCTTTAGTGTATTGTTTCACAACACTCTTGACGTAAATTAAAAGGTATAACCAAACTAATAATAAAACTAATAATAATAATAATACTATATTATACAATACGTGTATTAGTATTATACTAGATTTGGGAAAAGGGGTTTACAATATATTTGTGAACAAAATCATTAGATTGAAAAAAAGTCTATAAGTTTAATGTCAAATCGATTGGCACAATATTTTTCCCGACGGTATACCCTTTATTTTTAAAAGTCTAACCTCTTACTCTCAAACACATATAAATATAGACTAACTAAACCAATTGATTGTAAATATAAATTGAAAGCAACAAAAAAATTGTGAAAACAAATACTCTAAGTATATATATTGTAGATTAAAAACAAGTAGAAAGAAAAGTAAAGAAAAGTCAAATAAACAATTGTGACACTAAATAATGGCCACAAATTTATAACGATATGTAATAATAGTAAAATAATAGAAAAGACCTATTAAAATGAATTTATGACCTCTAAAAGTAAACAATTATTAGTTTTTTTATCTATTATTTCTTTTATTTCTATCCGGAAATGAAATTAAACCTAAATTTTCTTTCTTTCCTTTTTTTTATTTATAACATCATTTATATTGTAAATAACCGATTGGTTTCTCAAATCCTTTTATATATAGTAATCAAAATTGTTTTTCAATCTACTTGTGATCGACTTATACTACAATGATATTGTTTGCGTGTATTGTACGGTATATASTGTACTGTACTAATGTAGTGTATGTCCACCCAATTGTGGATCAAACTAATCACTGGTGTGTTTGTCAACTAAGCGATCAAATAATCAAATATAATAGAAATCTAAAATATTATCGTGTGATATATCATAGACCTTTTGTTACTAAATATATATAAATATAAATACTATAACAGTATATATATATATATATATATATATATATATAATATCATATAATTCTAAACAAATAAATAATTAATTAAATTGAGACAAATTGAAGACATTATAATGTTATTATTATTATTGCTTTTTTATTCAATGAGAGTGGATATAGTCATGCAATGCAAACATTTGTCTGTATTATCTCAATAACTCTTAATTTATTAACATTTGACATAATGGTGTCATTGATGGCCATAATATTATTATTATTATTAGTTTTTTTGTGTGACCCATATATTTCACGTACCGATGTCGCAGTTGTCGCCCCGAAATCCTGGCAAACAATGGCAAACACCGGACACACACTTTCCGTGACCGTTGCAATCGCTGACCTCGCAATCGGTGGCCCGGATGTTACATTCGGGACCCTTCCATCCCGTCTCACATCGACAGCTGCCCTGAAGATATCGGCCGTGACCTCCGCACAGTACTGGACACACATCTGGGTTTGTTAGCGGCAATAAAAATCAGTGATCAATAGAAATAATCAAATATAATAATTAATGTTTTAAATKGAAATTAATACTTACTGTCGGCACAGTCGTGTCCAATATAGCCTATAAATCAAGGAAATGTCAATTAGTTAGGAAAATAATTAATTATTATTAACAGTTAGAATATATGGACAAACCTGGAAAGCACTGGCATTTGCCGAGATGACAGTTGCCGTGATTGTGACAATTGTTTGGACAGGTAGTCGGCACTTCCTCTGCAATCACACAATAATACAGAAAACATTGACAAATGTAATACAGTATTAATCAAATTGAAAAAAACATAGTTTTAATTTCAAACAAATGATTCATTTAGTTGATGGATATAATATCAATGATTATTATCATCAGTTGGACACGTGTTTTGATGGTTAGAAAACCAGTGGAAGAATGAGTCACATAATAAAAGTTTTACTATTTTTATTGTACTGTAATATTATATACTTTGTTTAATAACACTGTAATTGCAATTCAATGTTATACAGTATTWKTAGTCTTACATTAACTAATGAGTGAAGTCAATGATCCCATCGTTAACGGTATGGCTAACTGTGCGCTGAGGATAATGTTAAGCCAAACTTTTATATGTGTCCAAAACTAATATACTGTAGATATACTCGACTTAACTAATGAACTGTATATTATTTTCAATGGGTMTGGTTTAGGAAAATGTTTGCGATTAAAAATTATAATTACTAACAAAAATAATTAGTAATAGTTATGTTGAGATTATAGAAATAATATTATAATTTATAAATATTGCTAATTGTAAATTTAGTTTTTTCCAAAAGTTTATATTTATAATAAATTTTTTGAACAGTACAGCAAAAATTTATCAGATACAGTATAGAAACAACATATATGTATATGTTTATAAATATTAATAAACAACAAAATATATTACTTATATTTATTGTATAAAAATACATAATACAGAATATTCTGCTATTTATGTAATCTACTGTTATGTGTGCATACACTTCCTGATTGCTAATTAATACATACACATAGAGAAAATCAATTATAATATATTCGGGACATACGGTAATGTTTTGTTACAGGAATTTATTGTAATAGTTAAATATATATATATACTATTTGTGAGAACTTTGATGTTTGAAAATCAAATTATATAAATTTTGTATGAATAATGAATTTCATTTAATTGTTATTACATAGAAAAATGACAAAACCTGTGATACAAAAGTTGCAAAATTATATTTTTAAAAGCAATTAAATTAATTATTTAACATAATATATACAACACATACATATATACGTACATACAGTACTATTCATGTGTATTTGATGTGACATTTATTGTAATGGCATTTTAACTTTATATTACATTTAACTGTTAGTTGTAATGAAAAATAAGTGATTTAATATATCTTATATATCCTAACTGGTAATACAATATATTATAGTAGTATATATTGATATATCAATATATATGGCTTTTAAACTATAATGTTCAACGAACTCATATACACACAGCTTGTAAGTCATATTAAGAGATTGATAGATGAAAAATAAAACTATTTGTTATTAGTAGTTAACATTTGCTGCCAACAACACACTCACACATACTGTATACTATGGTATAGTCACCTAAAAAGTTTGGTCGCAATTAAGAGAAATGGTACGTTTGATTTGGCATATGGTGTGTACTGTATGTGAAACTAAAATGTTAGTCTAAAAGTCCATTAGTAGTGAGAGATAGAGTGTATATAATATACCGTTTGTAGTAATAATAATAATTATTTTTCTCCATATATAACTATAATATAACTACTTTTATCGTAAGTGGCAATAATATATATTTTGACTAATCATAAAACTCTACTATCACTAACTAAAAGTGCAATAAAAGACAACCCTATTTTTAACGGTAGACACGTAACGTGAATATCAATTAGTATATGAATATATATACATACACACACTAAACACATATTACAGTATATACTGTACAACTGTATCGCCACTTTTGGCTAGTAATTTGCATCCATTTCCCCGCATTTCCCCAATGCAATCGATGCTACAAAAGTGTGAGATTAAATGAAATAATATATTTGTATTGTTTTACATTTGAAGTTAAGGCAAGCACTTTGAAAGCAAAATACATTTATTACACTAATAACCTCTCTCTCTYTCTCTCTCTCTCTYTCTCTCTCTCTCTWTCTCTCTCTCTCTCTCTCTCTCTCTCTCTCTCTCTCTCTCTCTCTCTCTCTCTCTCTCTCTCTCTCTCTCTCTCTCTCTCTCTCTCTCTCTCTCTCTCTCTCTTATTGTATTGCATCTAAAGCCTACCATTTTGTCACAATTAATATGTTAAGCGATTTCCATGAATTTAGAAGATAATTATAGCAATTATTCAATCATTTAACAAAATAAAATGTATGTTTTGTGGCAAAAATAGTATACAATTATTTTTGTTGGATAATCTATTGTCGCCAATAATTTGCGGGCACTACTAATACTAACTGATTGGGTGATACATACCATATAATATAAAAAGGGACAGCCATTCAATTATTATGTAGTGGCCAGAAATGGCATGTAATTATTACTTATATGAGGGCCCCTAAAATTATATACATGTTTGTGATAATGTCAACCATTTGAGGGGACGAGTATGTGTCCACCGCTATCAGCATAAAACCAGTTATTTGCTTAACATTACTACACACAATCACATAACAAACAAAGTTGACAACATGTTATAAACAATTTATCATCGCATACATGAGCTCCTGATATACAGTAGTATTTTATATATATATGATTTTACTTACTAATCATAGCACTCTCCCCCACCACAAAAAATATGTGTTACTAGTTTTGTCATAAATATATATATAATTTATAGTTAAGGCAATAAAACAGTGTGTTATGAGATAAAAATGTCAATATATTATTGCAAATCAACTGATATGATGATCGGATGTCACCATAAATTTGAAAATCATTGCCTAATTAGACTTGAAAATTGAAATGTATTGATGAGAGATGTTTTCCAAATACATACATAATGTCATACATATATAGTAAATGATATAATAAATTGATTTTCTAGTGTTTCAATCTATTTTCCCTATTTATAATACTAGTAATTTCATATTAAACACAAATGTAGATTAAGATACCAATTATTTTAAATTACACCAACAAAACAAAAAAGTTAATTTGCACTCATAGACTGCAATTGACATAAGAAACCAATTTGTTTGACATTTAACTATAAAACTAATACTAAAATTTTTGGTAATGTAATACCTAATTGATAGTTTTGTCTAATGATTACTAYAATAGTATCTGTAAATGTCTTTATCAGATTAATCGGCAAATAAATGATTTGTTAGTTATTTGAAAGTAATTAATTGTTATAACAAAAGAAATTAGTGCATAAAATTTAACATTTAATAATATAATTAGTTAATAATATTTTAGTCAAAATCATTAATTTCCAGATAAAATGTTATTTCCAGATAAAATATTTTAAACTAATATAACTTATAATGTACAGTATAATTTATTTTATTTGAAAAATTATTAAATTATTATGTGTGATAAATGATATTTTTTATAAAATTATTTATAATTTTTACTTAGCTATACAACATTTATTTTGATTAGTAACGATAATTATATTTAACTATTTAATAAATATGGAAAATATTCTGTAATTTTGAATTAAATAGGAATTGGTATTTAAAAATCATTTTATGGTAATTACTTTTTGTAATAGTAATTTTTTATGTYAAGTAAATGTAATTGAATGTCACAYATAAATTCAAAATGCATTTTCAATGGTATTAAGGCTATGGAAAAAAGGAAGGTTAGGTTAACACATATACAGTACTATTTTGAGTGTGCATTGAGTTATCGGTTTTGGATAGTTAATGATGATAATGATTAGAAAGTAATATATATATACTATACTAACTAATAATATATATATAGTTAGACAACTTACTGGCTATATTRGCAGTGAATACCAGTGGGACGGTRTCGTCAATATCGTTGATGATGGTTAGATACCAGGCACCGGGCTCAAAATATTGTAACAGCTCCACGTCAGCTGATGGCTATAATGACAAAGTGATTAATGAGAAATTATTTTTTGTTTTGGTTGTCAGGCAATACATTTAATTACTTTATAATTAACTGTTCAATWATAATACTGTATGTAGTGATGAGTAAATGCAAATATATAATATATTGTAGTTCATATGGTTTTTTATGAAAATATTAATTAACTTTTTGTTTTTTAATTAATATATATTAATATACTAAATAATTTTCAAACTATTTTAAATACTAGTATTTTTATTATTATGTATAATAAAAAGTATTTTTAGAATATTATCTATTGTATTTACCTATAAGTATTTTACAYTATGATATAGTCATATATATTTGTCTAAAAATACAGTATATCTACTTTGTATATAATATAATATTTTATAAAATATTTATCTCAACTCTCCAGAAACTACTTATGAATATTTATTATCGTTATTATTATTATTATTATTATTATTATTATTATTATTATTATTATTATTATTATTATTATTATTATTATTATTATTATTATTGTTATTATTATATATTATGCAAACACACAAAACATGAATATTCTTATAGAGAGTTGAGAAAGTAGTAGATTAAAGAAGATATAAATAACAATCAATAGTCATATCTCTTATGTTTCATGACATCAACAACAAAAAACATTGGCAACAAAGTTATTACAGTATACTTGAAATATTTATATATATATGTAGTATTAAATTAKMATTTTTTGTTGYTGTTTTGTGTTTGTGTCTGCATTTACTTTGCAGTACAGTTAATAATWTTTTTTGCATACCTGTGCATCGCGTTTGTACAGCTTTTGWGACTTGTCTTGACTGATCACCTCWAGCATATGGTATGCTGTGAGAGATGGTGGTTCATTTTTGCGGCCCAATAGTGCCAATCGGGCGGTCGTCGGTATTGTAAATATGAATCGCAAAAACACAGCGTCCGGTTGATTAAAGACCAAACTGTATGACTCGTGTGCATCCAATGTGATGGTCAGTGGACCCAAACCGAGCTTCAATTCGGTAAACTCTATCGGATCCCGTGGTATAAGTTTTAGACATTGGTTTGGCTGTTGTGATGGTGTGACTGTCAAATAATTTTAATTAAAAACAAATTATACATAAAACCATTAGACAGAATATTCTTTAGTTAATTTTATAAATTCTACCTAATCTTTACAGATGAGACATAAATGTAAATTTAAACTAATGATTTGCAATTTTCTTTTTTATAAGTTTTTTAAATTAAAATTTTTATTTATATTTTAATTTTGTATTAAAAAAATTACATTACTTATAAGCTACTAAACGAATAACTATTTATTGTGTATATATGGCTATATATGGATATATAAATTGATTATATATTTCAGGATTAAATTGAAAATACTTTTATTTTTGTTTTTTTTCACTCTCTTTGAAGAAAAGTTTAATTCTACACTTCTATAAAAGTGTAGATTTTTGTCATTTATTATATTTTTTTAGATTTTATTTTTTTTAAAAAAGTTAACTAAAAGTAAAAGTATTTTTTATATAAAGTAAGAATTTGGTAAAAAAATGAGAGAGAAGTTTATTACACTTATTTTATATATTAAACTATAGTTAACGAGAATAATAATGAAAAAAATAATAATATTTTTTTTAGTAAAAAAGTATTGAACCGTAAAAAGTTTTAAAAACCTAATACAACTACTTATTGGACTAATATTATTGTGTTGTTRTTRTTATTATTATTGTTGTCTAATAATTTTACGCTGTCTTTCACTTGTCTAACAGTTATTAAGAATTAATAAAATTATTGTTCATTGAAAATAATAAGCGACAAAAAACGTAAGTATTTTAGTTAGTTTTTAACATCAAAAAAATAAAACGGAAAAAATTGTATTACAATTTATAAACACAATACTAAAGAGGATTTCTATTTTTCAAAGACAATCATAAAAGTATAATTATATTATCGTTTTTATTTTGAGTTTTTTTTTAATATTATTATTTGTGATACTTTTATACTAATAATAATTTTAGTTTTCCGTCAAAAAACATAATACAGTAATGYATTACCTATTGTAGTGCCGATAGACTCGCTGCCGGCAATGGATGCACCTATAGATGCTGACGACTCCATGTCCTCCATCACAATACAGGGAACTTTGGAGCTCTCGGGAGGGATTATTAATGAATTCATTGCTAAAAAATTAGATATATATCAGTAATTAACATAGAGTTCAATGAGAAGAAATTAGATTAAAATTTATGTCTCGCTAATTAATGTGTAGAAAAAAATATTTTTTTATAAAAAGCATTAGATTAATGAATATGAAATAAAGAATATTCTGTAAATTACTACAAAAATAATGAACTAAACATTACATTAATAAAAATAAGAGAAAGAGATTAAGAATTTCCAATCAAAATCATTAATTAGATGTTTAATGAATAATACAATRAAAAAAWAGAAAAGAAAAATAAAAACAAAAATAAAATATAATTAGAAAATGTTTTGAAAGAATTTGTGCGAAAATAATTGGTGTATAAATTCATTAAATAGTTTTCTTGTTTATTATTATTATTGTATTTTTYATTTATTAAAAAATAATTTGTTATCAGACTAACCGCACATAAGGTATGTGACGACAGCGAATAGTACTAAGCAGGCAATGGTCAGTATGATTGTGGAGAACCTCCACGAGCACCGATGGGAACAGGTTTTGTCTAAATTGAATCTTTCGTTGGCAAAGGCTATCAATGCCTGAGGACCGTGTCGTGAGCCGGACTGTTGAGGCGGACACAGTGTCGGTGGCGCACCGTTACCCGAACAGCTGTATTGCATTAACTGGTTTGTAAAGATAATAATAATAGCGACAAAAACAATGTTAATAATAAACTATAAGAAATTATTATTATTATTATTATTATCAGTGAATAGACTTTTATATTAATAGAGACATTATTAGGATTTTGATGTTTTCTCTGCTAATAATAATACCGTAGACTTCTGGTTATTAGTACTGTATGTGTTATACAATATATAGTAATATCATATGAAGTTTATGATAGTTTAGTATAACTATTAGTTATGATAACACGTTTGCCACTAAATCGTTGATAATATACTTCATATAATAGTTAACTCCTTATCATTAATAAAAGGGTTATTACTACTAAAGATATAATATATATATTATATAATACTAATAATAAACATAATTAATAGAATTTATGGGAAAAGTTATTTAATGATAAACTAGAAAACAATTCATACCTGAGAGGGCTGTATGTTATTGGGCAATGGTATCATTGGACCKGTAGTACCAGTAGATGCTGTGTTTTGTGGTTCACTAACTTTGGGAAATGGATTCGTATAGATGTGTGAATTAGACTTAAGTGTATTGGTATTGTTGACCGTCACTCGAGTCGATTTGGACACCAATACCGATGAGTCGACCCGCGGCTCAATACGCGGCTCTTCGTATTGATGTTGTAAGGAATAGTCATACGTCGGTCGCTTCTGGTAGCCATACATACCCCTATCGGAACCGGCACTATAATGGCCGCCACCAGTATCTGACCCGTTATGTAGACTAGTGTTGGCAATTATGGGYGACTGTTTGTATGACGGTATGCGTGACGCGGGCTCGTCCTCATTGTCCGACGAACTATAATGACCTCCACCGACAACACCGCCACCACCACCAGTGCCAATGTTGTGAAGACCAGTGGTGCCGATGATGGGCGACGGCTTATATGACTGTATGTGATGGTCGTACTCATTATCCGATGAACTGTAATCTCTCCACTCTTTGCTCCGCTGTCTTCTCAGCCGTGAACTAGTCTGGAGCTGTCCTCCTATCTGTCCCTTACGGCTCAATGAGTTCATTTATGCGCTCCCGGAGTGTCAGTGAACCGATACTTGTGAGATGATCTCTGAGCCACTGATGTGTTGTTTGAAGTGCTTCATCAAAGTTATTGCTTTTGCGGAGAGATCTCTTTCCTCTGAGTCACGTGTTGTTTGCCGTTTACCCCTATGTTTGCCTAACTTTATGTATGTTTGCCGACGAGGAAATGGACGCACACTATAAATAGATAAATAGATAGATTGATATAAATATAAAATTATAATATAAATATAAGTTTTAATGAATAGCCAGACATAACAATTGAAAACTAGTTGTTGGTATGAAAAACACTGTGAATTAAATTTATATAAAAGTTATATAACAACTAATAGTTTCTAAATTAAACAAAATATATTCAATGTGTTTGTATGTTTAGTGACATACAGTTTCCTATTGTATGGTATATTTATATAGTATTCTCTCTCTCTCTCTCTCTCTCTCTCTCTCTCTCTCTGTGTGTGTGTGTGTGTGTGTGTGTGTGTGCATTGATTTATGTCCATCCAATCAATCCAATCCTTTAGGGCTCTTATATTATGTGTTTTGTGTAAATATTGTATAAAACGTTGAAAATTTACGACAAATTTCTCTCAAACACAACATTAACGGAACTTACAATATATGTGTTTACAATTTATCACATAATAATTGTTTAAATTGAGAATCAGTTTTAAAATATAAATATATGAACTGAAAAAAGTTTTTTTTGCTTCAAAATGTTGCTTATCTTCATTTACAACAAAATATTCATTAATCAAATTTTGTGATTAAAATATTTTAATGGTTCTAACGTTAATTGCTATTTCAAAATCTAATTTCTACATTAAATAAATTTTCAATTAGTTTAATGAAAAGTTTATGTAAATTATAGAGCAATCTTTTTATAATATAAAAATAATTTTTTGATAATTTATTAATAAATTTTTAAGTTAAATTAATATTGTAATTTTCAATTATGACAAAAAATTCCAAAAATCTAACTTAATTTATTACTTAATTAAATTGCAAACTWTAAACTTAAAATAAAATAGGATAAAAATTTAAGATCATTTATCATTATTTATTAACAAATACTATAAATTCATTACAAAAGTGCAAATATTATTTTATTTATTTTWCGTAAACATAAATATTTAATCTTATATTACTTATAGTAATATAAAATAAAYATTATATTAAATATTAAATGTATTCATTTTTGTTTTATATTATATTATTTTGTTTATACAATAATTTAACAGCTTTAAGCTTATCAAAAAAATATATTATATAATTATTTTAATATTTGTTATTAATTAATAAATAAATTATTTATTTAAATAAAGTTATAAATATTTTACTATCTTAATTTAATAAATATATAATAATATTATTACTTTATGTAAATTTAATATACAGTACCATAAAATAAATAATATTTAATGTTTATAATTATAMTAAATATTATTATTAGTATATCARTATATYAATGTACTGTATTATGTTTAAAAATAAATTATTGTTTTAACATTTATAARACAAAAATTATCAAATATGCATAGATTGGACATGGATAAATTTATATTTTGTTAACATAAAWATAATATTCATAATATTGTATTTGTCAGCAAAAATTTCACGTAACAAAACAATAGYCAATGAATGAATGAAAGATAMAAAWTTTTAATTTTAACTAACAAACGAAAAAATATATATWTTACAGATAAAACAATAGTATGTCATATAAAATAAAGTAAATATATGTATAAATTATGTGTGCCTTGTAGTTTGTTATATCTAACATTATTATTATTATTATTATTATTATTATTATTATTATTATTATTATTATTATTATTATTATTATTATTATTATTATTATTATTATTATTATTATTATTATTATTATTATTATTATTATTATTATTATTATTATTATTATTATTATTATTATTATTATTATTATTATTATTATTATTATTATTATTATTATTATTATTATTATTATTATTATTATTATTATTATTATTATTATTATTATTATTATTATTATTATTATTATTATTATTATTATTATTATTATTATTATTATTATTATTATTATTATTATTATTATGTTTGTGAATATATTTTAGTACAAAAAAATAAGTTTTAGTTTAGTTTAGTATACATCATAAATAGTAAAATGACTCTTGGGGTATGACATACATATGCCTTATGGCATTAAAAGAGTCATATTATGTAAGTTATATCGTATTGTCGTTGACTATAAATATTATATATAATATAGATATAAAAGAAACAAAAAAAAATAAACTCTAAGAGATATGAATATATAGAAATATATGAAGAATACTAAGAGAAAGAAAGAGAGAGATAGATATGATATATACACAGAATATTCTCTAATGTCTAGAATTACAGTACAAATAACCTTAAGATAAATTCGTGGACTAATATTTATGAATTATCGTATGAAATAAGTCAGTCATATAASAAATATACACAAAGAAATTAGATGATATGATAACTTATGGACTGTGATGAACCAACAACAACAACAAAATAAAGGCACAACAAAAACAAATAATCGTAATAATCATATCAACAAATATAAGTCATATGAGAGGCTTTCAGGTAATGTCAATAATGTTGTTCAACATTAGTCTATGGTATATACAAGCAATACATCAAAGTCATTGAGACTAACTTTCTTCATCAGCTATCATCTCATATACATTATATAAACAACATAATAAAAAATCTAATTATACATTATTATGTATTGCACTTAATATATATACATCATATTGTTATCTAACGTATGGATAAACATTAAAAAGAAAAAAATCATTTTTGTATTACATTGTTTGTATGTGTTAATGCCATTTGCATATTTATCAACATATGAAACAAAACAAAACAAAAATAAGAAATTATTGTTGCCATTAAATTTATTATAATAGCATTATTATTATTTATTGTAACTTTATTATAATACTTAATAATAATTACATTCAGACATGAGTTGCGTTTAAAAATGACATTTTTAATATATTATCAAATAATAAAAATATGTATATAATGCTGAAATATTTAATTATTTTATAAATTAATAAATAAATTCAAATTTGTATAAAAAAAACTTTTTTCTGAAGTAAACTAAAAAAACAGTGATCTAATTTATGTAGTTTTTATAATTCACTTAAAATATATAAAAACATAATTAAGTATTTTATATATAATATTATAATAGAAAAATATATTATATTATAATAAAAATACTTTAATATAATTGCTTAGTGTAAACTAATTGTGCAAATAAATGACAAAAAACGGGTTAATATACTGTATGGCACTTACATAAATGAGACCCGAGCTCACTATAAGCCAAATATATAAAATATAATATATATTTTTTGTCAATTTTGTTAGTTCACGACATAAAACATTATAATAATTGCAAACAATATCGATAGCTATAAAGTTTTTTTTCGAGCAAACAAAATGCAATACATAGTACACTATACCATAAAATGTTGAATCGTTATAATATTGAAACAGTGAATACAATTGGTAGTAATCGTAGCAAACAATGCATTTGGGAAATGTTTTTAGTAATAATTTGTTTGTTTTTTATACTTGTAATTTTTACATATTAAATATATATATATATAAAACTAGAATAATAGATAAATATTATTAACTTTACTTCAAAAAAAATAAACAATTGTTAATTTRCATAGACTTAAATTATTCAATATTATTATTATTATCGGTATGCTATAATAGATGCAATATTTATAAAAAAAAACATTTAAATGATTATTTAGATTGTTTAGACAATAAATTAATAATTTTTTTTAAATAATATATTAGATTTTTTTTCATTTACATATAAATTAATGGCATGTCTTATATGCAAGTGTTTGTATGTGTGTTTGATACTAATACTAATAGTAATGCAATATTTTATTTTTAAAAATCTACGTTAATATAAAAATTTGCATCAATAAAGAGGATAGAAATGACACTGTTTAACAAATACCAAGTGTCTCACAGATGAATAAATGTTAAGCTAGTGTTAAGCTATGCATAAAATCTCTTTTTTTGTGAAAAAAATTATTACAATACAAACTATGGTATTGTTGTAAAATAACAGACGCTTTTACAATACCTTTAAGTTTATTGATTTTTTTTGTTGAATTCATAAACTTTAAACTTTAAATAATATATTACATATAAAAAACATATTTCTTTATCTTAAATAAGATTTCTTATACAAAATGAATCTATTTTTGTATTTTAAGCATACAATTTGTTACAATAAAAAAAATCTTTATTTTTGCAAAGTCTTAACTTTCAAATTATTCACAGAAAATAATATATATATTATTTTAAAAAAGTATATTTTTATGCATATGTTATATAAAATGTTCTTATTTTAATGGCATAAATTTTTTTGTTATTATTATTAYTACTAYTACTACTACTACTACTACTACTACTACTACTACTACTACTACTACTACTACTACTACTACTACTACTACTACTACTACTACTACTACTACTACTACTATATTCTCTCTCATAATATTTAAATCTCAAGTGACAATAAAAATTACAACAAACAAAAATAACAAACTTAATTAAGTTTAAATATTAATATTTACATGGTAACATTTAAAATTTAAATATACTAAATATTTGACAAAAAGACATTAATAATTAAATTTGCAAAAATAGAAGTTTAAAAAAAGTTATTATAAACAACATTGTTAAATAAAATAGATGTCTATAATTTACACATTTTAGTTTATACACTAAGTTTGCACTTATTAGCATATAATCACAATTTTATTAGTTTTTTTTGTTATTTTTATTTAGCAAAATTAGTGACTGACTACTACTGCTATCGCTGATATGCCTGTAAGCTATTGATTAAACTATAAAATTTTATAATAAAATAAAAATCTGATAACAAATTGAAAGCTTTATATATATTTAGTTATTTTGCAAATAAATCCCTTTAAATTGAATGCATTTGTTTGATAATTAATTTCTTATGGCAATGCAATGCAATACAWTACAGACTTTATTATTAGTATTGATAGCAACTATACACTGTTTTTCGGTACTTAAACATAGCAATAGATAAACTACTAGAAGTGATACACACGTATTTCAGATTAAAATCATAAAATACAGTGTAATAGTACAGTACTATAGATAAACAGTTTATATATATATATATATAGAAAGAAAATTAAAGGGAAAGTCATACACTGTTGTTGTTTGTGAGGTAAAAGTTTAATGTATTTGGTTTGACACTCAAACTATTGGGTCACATAATAATGAAAGTGTCAATAAATTGTTTGGTTTAGACACCAAAATARAAATTGTATGTAAATATTGAAAGTMTACTGTAGTGTCATGTCTTATAGATTCTTACAGTACTAATACTTGTATATAAAATCACTTTATTTTCCCAACTGAACACTCAAATAGTATATCTTCTTAGATCTGATTATTATACTCACAAACATATATTGTATAATATGTGTGACATTTGCAGCAGTAAATAGTGATAGTAGTAGTAATAGTAGTAGAAATAGTAGTAGTAGTAGTAATGGCAGTAATGGTAGTGTGTCTGCGATAAAGTATTATTTGGTGATAATCTCTGAGCAAAGCATAAGTCAATCAAAGCAAAAGTCTCGGTCAGAGGCAGTGGTATACAGCTCTTCGTACACATAATATTAGGAAGATTTTCTTGTTTGCCATACACTGGTGTGTGTGTGAGTGTCGTCTATAATACTTATATATATATATATAACGATATACTGTATGGTATTTGCAGTCAGAAATAAATGGAAAGACTGAGAGATGAAGAATCAATATATCTTCAACCGCTTCCTGTTTTATAAGGGATTCTTACAATTGTGTCGTACGAATCCTAAGTTATATATATTTGAAATACAACTATAAGAAAGAATAAGACAACAACAGGAAAGGTCTGACCATTTGGCACACCATATAATAATAGGGACACAAAAAATAGACATTTCATTGACATTTGGGTTATTATTGTTGTTATTTGAGAAAAGAAAAACTCATTTTTCGGTATATATATATATATAGTATTTAATATACTTATATCGGTATATACTGTATGTACTGAATTGAATCCAATATTTTTTAAAAGTATAATCTCTAGATATGTCCTTACAATKACACACACATACAAACACTTATTGTGTAAATATATCTTTCAGATTGAACATCATTCCCCAAAAATRTATTATTTATAATATTCAATAATAATAAATGGCACTTATTTAGCACAATATAATAAGTTTATAGTATTTTTGAATGGAAAAATATAAACTAATAAAAATTTAATTATTTATATTATGTATTTTAAAATAATTATTATATAATATTAGATAGTTATACCAAATAAAGCATAAATATCAATAGATAACGACACGACACTATTATATAATAAATCTCATAATAAATGATGTATTAATATAAATGTTTTGCAATTTTTATAGGAAATTATATCAATAGATAAAGTTTTATATATTGATAATAATTGTTCATAAACTCTAAACTGAATATTAAAATAGATTATAATATAAACTAAATATACATTATATTGCAATATATGGATATTATTTATTATATGCAATATATTACTCTTCAAAAGCAAATCACGCAAAACATGAAAAAATAAAGCCATTGAACGGATGCATGAATTGGTTTTCATTGAATATATTCATTCATTTGTCTGAATATTATTCAGACATTGGATCAGCTCTTCATTCTTAACTCGCCATTCACTTCAGTCTTATTTTCCATTTATCTATTCGTAAAAACCATTTAAATGACTATTGATGGCAATGGTATTGAAAAGAGAAAGAGAGAGAGAGAGAGAGAGAGAGAGAGASAGACAGAAGTAAAACTGGGATAATAGACCCCTAAATCTAGTGAATCGCATACTACTAGTGCCAGTAAACTACTATTTCTATCAAAGAATCATAACATGAGTGCACACATACACAGACAGACACACAAACCCTCTATAATAGAGTTAAATTGAAGTTCTTGTGGAATAACTCAAGAATATTCTTATAATATATATATATATGTTGTTGTGATCTATTGATAGCATTCAAAAACAATTTTATATATATATATATATATATATATATCTCAATCTCACAGTCTTTTCATATGCTATTAGACTATATATTACTTATTTTCATACGACAAGACATAAATCAATAGAAAAACAAAACCGACAATACATTATAAACACACACACAAACATACACAACAAAAATTAATTTATATGTAAAGTATTGCTGTAGTAAATGTATAAATATAGACAATGCCTTCWGTAATATTATATATATATTATAAATATATATATATATATAGAGTATATGTTATATTATATGTATATCTATGTATATATTGTACGATATATTGACTTCAACATARCGGTGACATTAATTAAATTCTCGTCTATCAGATATATAGTCAAATGAGTAGATATATGTTAAAATACATTAAAACTATTTTTAGTATTATTTAATTGAAAACTTGATGAGTAAAATACATGGCAAACACTTTTACTGTACCATTCATTATCCTATCGCTGGCTTTAATTAGAGATTTTACTCTTAATTGTTTCTCAAATCAAATAAGTAAATGAATTGCTGATTAAAAAATTTATTATATAAAAAGTGTTTCTCATATTATTATTATTAGCTAATTTTGTGACCTAATTTAATTTTGGTAATCAACTTTTAGCTATTAATTATTAACATTTATTGTATGAATATATTATATTTCAATTTAATCATTAATGATTTTAAATTTATACTATTAATTATGTCTTATAATTAGATTTTTTAATAATATAAAATTCATATAATATTTATATATTAATAAAAATAAACACAAATTTTCATAAATATATTTAAAAAAAGGAATTTTTAGCATTATTTTAATTATTGTTTGTATTATGCATTTCAATAATAATAATCTTATGTTAACACAAAAGATTAATTTCTTAACAATTTTTAATGCCATTTGTTGTGATTATATGAGGCGTGAAATTATTAAATATATATTTATATTTAACAAAAATACTTTTTCAATTATCCTTTTGTTAATATTATACAAGAAAATTATTTTAGATTTGGGTTAAAATAACAGCATTTTTATACATTAATACTACTTTTAACATATAAATTATTTTAATCTAAAAATTATATAAATTATTTTGAGAGGCATTTTTGCTAACAACAGTATAAATGATGTGTGAAATTAATTTCCTTTTCAATAGTAATAGATAAAGAAAAACATATTTTAATGACAAATGTATAATAATTTTAATATTATTGCAAATATAAAATTAGCATATTTTGTATATTAAATAATCTAAATTTACAATATTATATATATACAGTATATTGTATGAGTTAAATTAAAAAATTATCTAAAAATAAAATTATAAAGATCAATTCTAAAAAATAATTAATTTACTATATTTTTTATTATATTATTACATAAAAACAATATGTAATAATAACAAAATTGTAATAAACATAAGTCTTGTACATGTTTTAAATTATCTATAATAATAATAAAAAAAATAATAGAAAAAATTTCTTTTATATTTGTGAGTGATATTAAATTTTTGTATCAAAATACACTAATAATGACATCTTATAAAAACTCAATCACATTATATGATGGCATCATTTATGAGAAAAGTACATAAATAAGGTATAAAACATTAGTAAAGCAAAAATAAGTAATAATATTACATTAGATGATATAATATTAGAGTTAAATTTGATTTTTGCTCACTTATATAATATAGAATTTATATATAGCTGTATATAATATATTAATAAATAGTTTAGATATAAAATTTGATGACATCTATTTCTCTAATTTTTGATGATTAGCTCTAATCATATTAATAAATGTATAGAAATATTTAGTCTTATTATCTCTCTCTCTCTCTCTCTCTCTCTCTYTCTTTCTTTCTAAGTAATATCATAAAAATCCAGAAATTCCTAAACATATAGTAAATTATATTTTATTATTTGTTAATATTTTTTTATTTAACTAAAGTGCCTAAATTTTTATGTGTGATGTGTACATTAAGTAAGCATTAAGTTAACCATAAGAGATAACATAACAGGTCATACATTTTGAGTACTATATTGTATACTACAGTATTTTATCATATCATATATAAATATACAGTATATAAATTAATACATGTATATACTGTAGTTATTGTCTATAATATTAAGCAACTGTGTTATAAAAATATTAGAAATATTTCTGAACAATTGAATTATATATTAAATATACAGTATATATCTTACCCTTAAAATACTAGATTTTTTTGTTGATTTGACTTCAATAGAGAGTTTTTATAAGAAATTTAAACATAAAACCCAATGCTTTATATAATTATCGTAATATTGTAGTAAATGTGATGTGAATTTTGAATATACAGTATTTAATAAAGAATTTCTTGAGTTATCTGCAAAATATAAAAGAAATACGAAATTAAATTATTTATAAAAAAAACTATTTTTTTAATAAAGCGTGATTTTTTATGATAAACTTTTTTTTGCTTATTATATATAAAAACACATTTATATAATTTAATACATCTAAAGGCATTATTATTATTAAAATTATTTGATACTCATTATTGAAAATAATATTTATGATTATTATTATGATTTTTTAAAGAAAAAAAATTTCATAAAATTATTAGTAAATGACAGAATAGTTTATTATTATCTAATAGTTTTGCAAACTTTATGATAATAAAAAATAGATTTTTTACTGAAATATCATTAAATTTTATACTATAAAATATATAATAAATTTTGCATTAAAGCTTCAAAAATCATTAAACTTTAATATGATATATAATTTATATATGAATTTAGATACACAGTATGTACAGTACAGTACATTTCACTTTATATTAAATATAATTACTGCACACACCATAACTGAATGCATGCAATCATTGACTGACTGATACATCATTTCATTAAAAATAAATCATTTTTTTCAGCTCTGATATTATATCAGAGCATAGCATAACATTTTGTTTTATATTAAACTGTAAGTCTATCTATCGCCTATATTAATGATTAAACCGGTAAAATAAATGACATTATCCCCCCTACAAACACACACACACACACACACATAGAAAATTTGTTTCATCAATATTTAGGTGTAATKATATTTTGTTCACTTTTGGAAAGTCATATATTTAAAGGACAAGTAGATTATTGGTGTGTATGTGATATACGGTTATAAAATTGGTGTAGAGAATCGTTACATCAAAAATCAATTGTTGTTAAGATTGTTTTGTAGTCTCACTCTAACTTTTTTTTGCTTATACTCTAATAATAATAATATTATTATTATTATATCATAATCTCTTATAAATATACAAATTCATAAATATTTTACAACCCATAAGTTATCATTTTGAGTGCTCTAATCATTATTTCTATTGGAGAGCACCGGGGAGATAGCTATATGTATGTGATAGGCATACCAGTGCTATGTTTAGGTAAAATTGATAGTCGAAATAGAGTATCATTTTTTAGGGGCTGGGGGTTTACAAATAGTAATTTGAAATTATTTACTATATTACACAAATACTAGTATATAAGTGTGTATCTATATATTTATGTATATGTTTATAGAGTGTATCACAAGAGTTATTAGACTGTTTTATCAGCTCCAGTGAACAGTAAAATAAAAAATAATAGAAATTGTTTGGCACCGGTATGTGAACTGTATTAGTGCTAAGCGTTAGCCAAGGGAACGGTAGAGTAAGTGAGAGTTAGAGAGGAAAAGGAAAATTTATTATAAAGAAAACCAAGAAATACTCGAAGCGATACCACAAATATTAAGACACTGTATATTAAAGTTGAAGACTGCAAGGGATGGCAACTAATGGAAAGGGAGATATAGTTTGTTGTGTTAGAAATAGAGAGTATAGTTAAAAATTACTGACACGTATTTTTGTTATTAGACGAAAGAGAGAGAGAGAGAGAGAGAGAGAGAGCATTTTTCTTACAATATGTAATTCAAAACACGACCTGATAATATAATATAGAAAAAGGTTGGCTAAAAATCTATATTAATATATGATATGAGTAACATTGCACACGAAGTCACTATTGAATGTCACTGTAAGTGCTGTACTGTTGTGTTGTTGCCAGTGGTGTGCCTTTAGGTATGCCCTTTGACTAACTGTTTCTCTTTCCTTTTTCTCACTCACTTTCCCTACCGATGCCAATGTCACTGTTATATGCACTTTACAATTGTTTATTGAATAGGATTTTTTTGTTACTATTATAAACGCACCTCTCTCTCTCTCTCTCTCTCTCTTCTCTCTCTCTCTCTCTCTCTCTCTCTCTCTCTCTCTCTCTCTCTCTCTCTCTCTCTCTCTCTCTTATTGCTTCTCAGTGATAGTGAAAATACTTTTGTCGGTTAATATTACACTTATTTTTACTGAACACTATTGTTATAGTTATTATACATACAATCACTGGTCACACCATTCACAGCACAACTAATCACTTTATTGGCATTTTGTGTGGTGTCTGCGCCCCCGGCCCTATGCAGTCTTTCTATCAGTACATATACATATACACACACTCTTACTCTTATTACTTTTCATAACAATATATAACTGTATACATCCTAACTGTCCCCACATATTACGGAAAAGCACTTAACGCCAGATATATTGCATTTTCGTTTTGCTGCCACAAATGCATTTAATTTTAAAAATAAATTTTTATTTCATTTCTTTCCATATATCGATATATAACTAAATTAATAGTCTCTCTGCGAGTTAAACTGTCGGCCCTTCAAATGTATAAATAAAATGAGACAATAATCATATTATATATCATATATTCTCATATATTATATATAAAGTATAATCCAATATCTTATGAATCATTAGTTATCTAAAAACATAAAAAACTTTTTTAATAYTATTTGTCATTTTATATTACTTTTTACTTATTTTATATAAGTTTTCATATAATTAAACAAAAATATAATTTTTTTACTAATAAAATAAATTAATATTGATTATACAGTATTTAAAGCTAGCATTTATAAAAAGAGGATAATTTATATTTTTATTACTATATCAATACAGTAAATATTTAGAAAAATGACTATTACTTAGACTTTTTTTCATTAATAACATTTCAAAATTATCTCAAAACCCATAGTAATGTTATACAGTATATATTCTGTAGTAATATTATATTATTGTATTTTTTACATTCAGTGCATTGCATTTATTTTTATTGACTTACAGTTTCTTTCATTACTAATGAAAATTATTTCTAGGAATAAGTGTTTCAATGAGAGTGGAGTGARTGAGAGAGCACCGGGAGATATACATAGAGAAAACACTAAGAGAGCAAATGATAGCATAATAAATAAATATATATATAAAGTAAATGAATGAATGGGTTGAAAGTGCAATCAACTCAATGCCTAACAAATGAGTACTCAATTTAGTCAGCGATGAGAGTTAACGTAAATTATATGAAATGTTTGAATGTTTTTTCTGTGTAAATATGAGAGCAAACGGTGTAATCTCGAGTGAAATGGTTGAGCAAAACAATCACAATCTTTACTTATATTATATGGCTTTACTTATATGTTGTTTTTCAACTGTCGCTTATTATTTGTTTGATGGAAATGGAGATAATATGTTAGGGAGGAGTCGATTATAGAGATAAATGCATTGCACAGATAGGTTTATATTAGACAAGTCAAGCAAATAACACACACACACACACACTGTGAGACACATGAAAAATTGAACAATAAATTGAAACTTAAAAATATTATCAGATTTTAAAGCAACAATTTTGAGAAAAGTTGAAAATCAATTTTTAACACCTACTATATCTACACATATGTGTAATCTATAAGTACAGTATATACTGTATATACTAAGTGAAAACAAAACAATATCTGATRAAAATAAAAATCCCGCTACAATAAAATATGATTAAATAATAAAAAAAAATTTGATATATTTAATTAGATTGAATTTTTATATAAAATTACTATATTTTTATTTTTCTAATGTTAAACCAAAAAAATTAAAATTACATTTATTTTTTCATATACACTAAATCTTAACAAATGATATAAKTTTTTTTAAAATTGCGGAAAGAAAAAGTTAGAAAAATTATAGCTAAAAAAATAATAATAATAATAATAACATTAATAACTTTTCATTAATAACATTAATAAGATTTCTAAAACCGCTTGTATTGCAAAATACTGTATAAGATTTATATACACTGTATATAAATTTACTGTAGTTTTGTATTATATTAGTAAGTAATGCTGGAAAGTATCATTTGAGGCGTACATTAAAACTTATTGTGTGTATGTGTGAGTGTAATGTATTTTGAGTGTGATTTGGGATTTTTAATAATAATTTTAATAACATTACTGTAATTTGAGTTCATATTATATACACTTTTTTTTGTCGATAGTATTGTACATTAAAACTAGTAGTCAATGATAGCAGTACTCTATGGGGTTTAAGAAGATTAACATTATTTATGAGTATATGTATGTACTGTATGTATGTATTATTTTGATTAGGTTTTTCACTTTATATTTATATTACTTTTTTTATATAATTGCTTTCAACAATAGCGACACAAAACCTATTATATTTATTTTGAGTTTTTAAAAAATATTGTTAGTTTACTTATGAAGCTATTATGCTAATTAATTGCTATTACAATGTTATTAATAATCTATGATATTGTTATACAATCATTGTTTGTTTTGTTAAAATAAGTTATACTTATTTTTTTGAATTTCTGTTTTTTCACAATTATAATTATTGTGTTTGTTTTATAATTCACATGTAAATAATAGATAATCGTTAGTTATTATTATAATAGTATAAAATACTATAAAGTAAATAAAAGTACTCTTAATAAATACAGTATTAATGTATGTTTTACTAAAATTGTTAATTTAGTACAATATTATTACATAAGATATTAGAATTAAYTTTTTTTAATCAATATTTTTAATTTTCTTAACTAAAGATTTATCATTAGATATATATATTGAAAATCATATGATAGAGGAAAAGTTGATTCATGTTTAGTGTTTGCAACAAAATTACTTTTAATATATATACATTTTAACCAATCATTTATTAAAAAACTAACAGCAAAAAAATGAAACAACAATTTGTCACAACTATTAGTTATGGTTTGAGTTTTTTTGTTGGTGTTGTTGTTGATGTTGTGAAACAAAATTTGTGTCGACAAGAATTGAGGCCATATAGCAATAATAATACCCACAAAAAAAGTTAATGGATAGTAGCAAAAGGGAAAGGGATCACTACACACATACACACACAGACATACACACAKACATACACACACACACACACACRCTCACTCACTTAAAAAAACTATATACTCAATAACTACAACAACACAATATTAATATCAAGTGTTGGGGCAATAAATAAGCGTAAAACTTAATTTGGTTAGCGGTTGAGCCCTTTATAACTGAACTATAATGGGTTGTTGTATATTGTGGTGTGGCATCAGTTATAGATTGTATATATAGTATAAATGGGTTGTATGTATATGTTGTTTTGGGCTTAGTATGTATCATATTGTGTTTGGCAAAACAATTTTTCACAGCCAACACAACAGCTAACCATTTCAGGCAATTTATTTCTATATATTATATATATATATATATATATATATATATATATATATRTGTGTGTGTGTGTGTGTATGCCAATACATCATATACAATATATACTATATGTGCCTTACATTAAATGCCTTTTTGTTGTATGACTGTGTATTGATGGCTCACAATGAAGTGCACCAATAAATTGAGTGAAAGATTTTCTGATCAAAGAATTTTTATCTCCCATTCCCTCTCTTATTGTACGGGAATTAACAGTTTTTGGGAAAGGGTGCACATGTTTGTGCCATTTTGGATGCTCAGCCACGACAGACATGTATTTAAACAAATACGTATATCTATCTATTAATATATACAGTATGTATACTGTATTATAGTAGTTATAGACTATAACTTATAGTAGTATTAAATATGATGTATAGTAAAGTACACAAACTTTTATATTACTAACTTATAAAGAAAAAATAAATAAACAGTTTGTTATTTAAGATGAATTTTTTGTTAAATACAATATTAGCTGACATAACGCTAAATAGCTATAGAGTGATAGTAAACACAGTGTGTATTTGATGGCAAGTTTTTTAAAAGAAGATTTTATTATTGATTTATTATATATTAATATTAAATAAGTCGACGAAAAGAAAGAATATTAAATAGCTTTTTAACGATAAGAGAATTTTGAAGTAAATTTTTCGCTCATTTTTTCATTCATTTATATTATGAAATCTTTTGCAACAAAAAAAATTATATAACAATATTTTGAAATTGAATTAAGATTTTTTTTATGTGTGTATATATCTTTCAGTATATATATTTCATTTTAAGATATACTACTGTATATATATATACAGTATATACAGTGTTCAAGAGTTTAGATAAAATATTTAATATAAAGTTTAATTTTTCTTTTCATAGTGTATATTATATTTCACTATATTATGATTAAACATCATTTGACATGTGAAGAGCCCAATAACCTCTCTCTCTCTCTCTCTCTCTCTCTCTCTCTCTCTCTCTCTCTCTCTCTCTCTCTCTCTCTCTCTCTCTCTCTCTCTCTCTCTCTCTTAACTGACTCAAATGTATTGATTTTCAATGTATCCATTTTCCTATTGAATAAATCATTTATATCAACAATTTTTTTCACTAATATTAAATTAATGCCTTATAATCAATAATCAATGCACGAATATCTCTACCATATTATAATTTTCATGCTATTAATATTTAACAAAATAAATTATATTTTATTTTTATATTATTATAATGTATTATATAATCGTATTTAAACTGTAATTATTAGTTATGAATGTTGTGTATAATATAATTTTCTCTCTCTCTCTCTCTTACTAATAGTTTTTTTATGTTCTTCAGGAAAGTAATATTTATATGTATATTATATATATATATATAAATCGTTCATATATTGCTATACAATTTGCTATTAWTGTAGAATAATTTATGTAATATTTATCAAATATATACTGTATATATATATAATTGTGTGCAATATTATAAATTACAACAACAAAAAAAACTAAAATAAAATCTTCAAACAAAAGACGAGCAAATTGTTTGGTTGTAAAGAGAAATTAACATCAAATGAGAAAAGAAAAAGAGAGAGAAAAAAATCCACTAAAAAAATCTATGCATTATTTTTTATATAGTATATACTGTATATAAGATTATATGCATATAAAAAGCCGTATAATATTATTATTATTATTATGCTATTGAGTATTGTAGTGACTGTGTAATGAAAATAAAGGAAGTCAATCATCAATTAAAATTCTAGCAACAAATACGATGATTGATTATATACCGTTCCTTTAACTATCTAACCTCACCCACACATACATACATACACACACATATGTGCACACATTTCTATGCTTTTCTATCAATAAAAAAATTGATATTACATTAACTAATAGTAGTTTTTTTTATTCTGTAACCAAAGTTTGCTGACCTTTTCATCAAAAATATTTACTATCAAAGAGTTTATTCAAATTAAATGCTTTTCTTAACATTTTTCAATGCAAATTGCTTGTGAAGCAAATACAGTATAATATATGTATATATAGTTTAGTTGTAACTGTTTTAACACATTATCTAATTTAATTGATTGCTATGTGTGCCATAAATATAACAAAAGTTTATTTTTTGGCACTGAATATATATACAAATAAGTTGTATATAAATATAAAACATTAAATTTATTTAGTCAAACAACAAAAAAGAGTACTGTAGTGTCGTTTTCATTTTGAGACATTATTATATACTGTATATAATATATAAACTATTACTACACACTGTTTATATGTGTATGTTTTTAATGGTTTTAATGTCTATTTGTAGTGTATTAGAGGAAATTTACATTAAATACAATTTAATGTCACTATATTATTGTCAGTTTATTTTGTAAAAGTTAGAGAGAGAGAGAGAGAGAGAGAGAGAGAGAGAGACCATCATTATCATTGAGATAGTGTAGTAAAAATATAGTAAAAACCTAAATTTGACTGTAAGGGCAAACAACATGAAAAAATAAAGTAACAGTTTTTATGCATAAACTGTGAGTCAAAAAGTGAAGAAAACTGTCCGTTAATTAATGTTTCCTTTTTTCAATCCCTGTCCGTCTCTGTGTGTGTGTCTGTCCTATCAGTAATACATTAGYCAATTGAACGAAACATAACTGTAAGACATTTTTTTGAATAGTTGTGTCATTAATATAAATTAGATTTTTTTATATTGAATGAAACATACGTTAGATTATCAATAAAAAACACAATCAATAYATAAAATAGATTTGCATTAAAGTTATATTTTGTGTTTGTATTGTATTAAATGCAAAATTAATGTTCAATTTTATCATATATTTTATTTTATTTAAATCTATTTTGATAAAAATTTTATTCATATAAATCATTAAATAATAAATTATGCCTAAAAGTTTAATATAGTTCAAAATTATCATTAATTATATAAAATATAAATTTTTATGTTTATAGATGTCTAAATAAAAGTATTATAAATAATATTAAATAATAAATATGTTGTGTTTTAAAACTTTGATATGTTATTAGTGYTGACAAAAAAAAGAAATTTATAAATTAATAGTTTAAGTTCTAGAAAGTTTCTTAAAGAAATTTCTGTCTATGGGATTCCCATCTCGAAATTAGTTATATTGTAACAATACATTGCTTTTAAAAGTAATAATTAGTATTTTAATTATTAATTAAARTAAAAAATTAATCTATTTAATTATATTAAAGAATAGTATATTAATATATTCAATATAATAAAAAGATCAATAAAATTTTACAAAACTAATTTTAATAAAATAATTATTTTTATATAAATAGGTATACCATCTGTATAGTACAGTAGTCTAATATACAATATATTATATATATAGTATAATGTTTCATTAATATTGTATTACAAATTGTAATTTACWATAGCTATAGATATGGGGATTATAAAAGTTTATGAGTAAATTAAAAGTTCTATAGAAATTTATTCTTGAGAAATTTACTAGAAATGTTCTCAGAAAAATTTATTATAAATTTCTATTTGCCCATCTCTATATATTATATAAATTATATATTTGGCAAATATAATATTGTTTTATACTTAAAACAAATATCGATTTTTTTGTAACTTTAATTTATTTTTCTTTTAATCACATAAATTAAGTTTAAATAAATACAATAAAATATATAAATAATAATATTATTTATATAAATTAAACTGGAAAAATTTATTTATATAATAAATAGATAAAAATACTAATCAATAAAATGAAAGTCTATTATTCATTTTTAATGTATATTTATTATTGGTCATAATAAACTTAATTTATTTAGATAATTTTTAAAACTCATTTAAGATATATTATTTTGTTTAATTTTTTTTATTAATCTATAATAATATGCAGCATTTATGCAAACTTAAATAATTTGTTTAATTAATAATTATTATATTACATTAATGTATTTAGGTCATAAGTAAAAAACAATATAAATACATTGTATATATTTTATATTTAAAATTATTAGATAAGCAAAAGTAATATATTAAAATAAATATAACAAACAACTTAAATTTAAATAATAATAATAATAATAAAAGCTTAAATATTATTATAAAAAATTATTGATATAATACTTAACATTTTAAAAATAATTTTATTTATATATTAATATTTTATTTTATTATATTTTAAATTTCCTTAATACCAAATTTGCAAAAGTTGATACATAAAAAATATAAGCATATTATAATCAAGTACAGTATAAACAATAAATAATAAAATAAATATATATATAAATAATACATTATATTTATTTTGCGTGTCGTTAAATGTATAATTCATAATACAAATAAAAAAGTGTACAGTTATAGTGTATATAAATATATTTTTAATAATATCATTATATATATAATATAATAAGATTAAATTGTATTATATATAAAACATTTTAAATTTTATTTAAATTTTGATCTTTTATATATATATATATATTATTTATTTATTATTGTAAACTTATATAATAAAAATTATAATCTCTTGATTTTCAAACGCTTAATACATAAAATTTTATTATAATGATTGCAATAAAAGATATTWTGAATGGTTTTGTAATATATGTTTTATGCATTAGCAATGTTTAAATTATAATGTAAAACTAGCTTYAAATAAAAAAATCAAATTATATTTTACATTTACTTAAATAAATTCTAATCACACATTTCATAGGATTAATGCAAAAAATATTGMACAGTAATTGTAAATAAAAATTTTTAAAAAATGTTATTTAAATTGAAACACATATGATATACCGATAAATATAAAAAAATAAAATTATTTTTTAAATTTATTTTTGATTTAAATATAATGTTTATATTGTATATATGTTATATGTATATATACTTTATGTTAATTTATATTTTATATTATATTATGTTGAAAAAATAAACTACAGGTTTATGTCAGCTATTTTTATGTCTTTTCCATATTTGACTAAAATAAATAAAATTGTTTTCATTTTATTATTGAGATTTCGCACATAATATTTGTTGAACACTTTTTTCATTGAATTCAATTTCACAAAATATACTTTAGTTTCATTTTTTTTTGTTTTTAAAAGTAAAAAAGCTTTTATTCTTTCAAAAGAAATTGAAATAAAAAAATAGATTTATATATGCATTACATAAATGGTTGTAAAAAATAATATATACGAATATACTGTACATATAATAATAATATATGTATGAACATTGATGTGATTGAAATCAACATTTAAGATAAAAAAATTTAAGTTAAAATTTTTAACAGAAAAATGCATTTTCGGTGTTGTCATCAAAGTTAGGGTTCATTTTTGTTGTCTCACATTTCCTCTCTATTACAATAACAATAATATCATTGAATTTCAACCATTGATCAAAATTAATGTCTCGTAATATATGTATATTTTGTTTATGTATATATACAGTATAGTGGACGTAAAGAAAAATAAAATATATTATAGTACAGTATATTATACATATATAAGATTATATATATATTATATAAATATATGATATTTCTATAATGCTAGCTATTATAATAACAATTTTAAAATTTATGTTATATGGGTATATAGTTTTATTTTACTGGTTATCAAAAAAATCTGCAAAAATATTTATTTAAAACAGTGAGTCAGTGTTTGAAAGAGAGAGAGAGAGAGAGAGAGAGAGAGAGAGAGAGAGAGAGAGAGAGAGAGAGAGAGAGAGAGAGAGAGAGAGAGAAGAGAGAGAGAGAGAGAGAGAGAGAGAGAGAGAGAGAGAGTAATGATCATTCATACAGTAGTTGTTTAAGTGAGAGAAAATAAATAAATATAAAAATATAAAAAAAACAAAACTTTATAATAGAAATCAATAAAATGTGAAATTCAAATCTAAAAAATAAATATAATTTTATAGATATAATATACTTTTTTAGAGAATAGTATTGTTTATATTTATTAATGATTTTCTAATGTTTAGTCAATTTACTGTCCATTCAATGAATGACTTAAACAAAAGTTTTAGATAAATACTGTGAAAATCTATATCAAAAGATTTATTATGTGAATGAATTCATTTRATAGTAAATATTCACATATTTAATGTTTATGTATTGACATTTATTTTCAACTATAGTATAGGATTTAAATAAGTCTACTTTATTTAATATAATAATCTGACTAAACATTAGATTAGATTATTTATTGCATTATTTCTATTATTATTTTTGAATAAAAGCTTTTATCTAATTAATTAATCTTAAAATAATAATTATATAGATATGTTTAGTACAAATTTAAATTAACATTTAGTGTTTCATAATTATTTTGTAGATAAGTATAATTTTATTCTTTAAGATTTTTATTTTTATACTTATATTTTAGTTAATTATTTATTTAAAATTAATTAAATAAAAATAATACTAATTTTTAAATGTATAACAAACAATTATATCTAAAAATTATTATAGTAGATTATAATTTTTGTTTATTAATTTAATTTTCTTAAAACGTAATCATAATATTTTTTATATATAATAATAATAAAAAATTAACTTTATGTTATTATTATTTGTTTTTATTATTGATTAATTAAAACCAAAACTTAAAAAATGTCTTTAAAATGATTGTTATAACAAGATATTAGAAATTGATTCAATAAATAAATACAATCGTTGATAAAAAAATGCATTATATAAATATTACAAAAATGCATTAAAAGATTATTTGAATGTTATATAATATTTTACACTATAGTATGCAATACTGTATACAATACTTAGTATTTATTTTTATTGTRTATTATAAGATAGATTTCGTTTACATAAGAAAAATCCATTAATAAATTAAAAGTATTAACTATTTTTTATATAAGATTTATAACAAGAGATAAATAATTGAATTTAATTCTTTAGTTTACTTTTTTATTATTTTATAACTACGATATATATACAGTATATTTATTTATAAGATTTTAGTAGACTATAATATTATGTGTTTAATTTACACATAATATTTTCTTTAGTAAATAGCATACAGTATTAAGATATTAAATAATTTTATAAAGATATAAATATCATATGATTTTGGTTTTATTTAGTATTTCATATCAATTTATTTTTCAATAAAACTACAATTTTAGAGATTATAAAAATTATAATTTATAAAATAAAACTCATTAATTATTAATATTTAGATGCCTTAAAACCAGATAACGATAGAGAGTGGCACTGAATATATTGTATTTTTTGTTTTATATAATTTATTTGATTATATAAAATATTATTTTTACTATACGATAAAATTTGTAGGAAAAAAATTTATAGCAATTATCTGAATTACATTTAGTTTTTATTGTTTGCTTATCTACTTATTTAAATTGTAAAATAAATTATTAATCAATTTTGTATGTTTGTGTGTGTGTTTTATTCTTAATGTACTGTATTATACTGTATATAACATTAGTAAAAATAAAATTTAATTTTAATAAAATTACACAATACTATGTTATAAATTTTAATTTTAAAAATAAATTAGTTTTAAGCAAATTTTTCTATACAAACATAAACTAATTCCTACATTGTATATAAATAAAACATTTTTTTTCATTACAATATAATAGCTATCAGTTTTAGAGATTCAAGTTTTTCAATTGAAAAGATTTGCTGAGTTTTTTTTGGGTATGTTTTTGACGTGTTTTCTACCGATATCTATGTGAGTGGTTAAAAATATATATCTCAATACAAACATTTGTCCTAAAAAAATAAAATAAAATAAACACCATTTGTACAAACTTTAGATAAAAGTTTAGATAAATTCTTACAAATGAGAAAAATGTATTTTACAAGTTATAAAAATGATACCAAAAAAACGATATTATCAATTGTATGTTTACAATACAGTAAATATAAAATTTTAAATACATTTTATTGAGAAATATACGGTATAATATATATACTGTATATATATATATATATATTACACAATATAAATTATACAATATATATAGTATGTATCTGTGCTTTTATATACCATAAACTGACAAATAAATGATATTACAGATTATTAATTCAATATAAAAATAGATGTCTATTCAATGAGAGGCACTTTTTTATGTTCATATGAAAGAAACTGTGACTGAATCCTAATATGAAAATCATGTATGAGTTTGAATATAATTATAGACTAAATGATAGAGACAGTGACTGCCAGTGGAAAGGGAGAGGAAATCATAGAAAACTAATACATTTAACTTACAAAATAATATATTGTGTCTGCACTCGACTTCATCAACAATTCACCCGCTCTTGTATTGGCAATCAAAATCATATGCAAAAGTGTGTGTGTGTTTGTGAGTGACTGTATCACTACATATCATTTCCTAACCTCTCCCTAACATCCCATTCCTATCCTCTTTTTGTAGTTTCAATATATCATTGAGTTTGTTATTTACTAAATACTGAATATATATTTTTTTTCACACAATATTTTATGTAATCTTTGGTGTCAAAAGAAATTTTTGTATCCGACATAAAAACCCATAAGTTTGTGTTAGTGAGTGAGTGAGTGTGTATCGACCCTCTCATCGTATTCATAACCTAACCTCATATATATATATATATATATATCGCGCACTCGCCAACACATACACACAATCCCTATCCCTTCAAAATGTCTGTACATTGGATTTTAAGACCCAAACATAACAAAAGATTTTTGGGTGAAAACAAATATTTCAATATAAAAATAATTCACTTTACAATTGATACATAGTGTGTGTATAATACATATTGTTTTATATATGATATATATTTTCTAGTCATTTATCAGTGATGTGCCATATAATCAAAAATTGTTTGAGAGGGGAGAGAGAGAGAAAGAGAGAGAGAGAGAGCACTGTTAGACTACAATATTGTTAACAGTTTTGGATAATATACTGTATATGAAATGTGACTTATTGTTGGGCTGTCGGGTGGGGTTTGGCATTGATTACAATCAACGCAACAGAGAAAAAGCGGGTTTTGAATTTTCAATGAGTTTTTTTTATTTATTTATTGAATGTCAAACACAATGCAAACCAAACAAAAATTGAGAGAAAAATGTATATTTTTTGACAGTTTATTTATAGAAACAAAATTATCATCAAAATTATATTTGATATATTAGATATAAATTAAAGTTATTTTTAAATACTTATATTATATATATATATATATTTCTATAAACATAATTTAAATATTAATATAATTCTTTATATATATGATTCTAATCTAATGTATGTATGTTTTATTATGTAATTTATTAAAATATTCAATTTATTTGTCAAAAAAAGATTGCATGAATATATGTATTTTATATATAATATAAAATATATTATTGAGAATAAAACAGTTTTTTGTGTTTATAATATTTTTAATAAAATTCTGTGCTCTTATTATTTGCTAAAATTAATACGATTTGATTTATTGAATCAATTTTTCATAAAAAAACTTTTCAGCATTTTGTGTGTATTTAATTTAATACTATAAAAAATAAAATATAAAAATATTTTAAAACAAAATTATTTTTATTTTATTATTCTATTAATATTTTATGTGACTAATTATTATCAAAATTTGAAATTATTATAAAATTAATTGAGATATTATAATAAAATAGATTATATAAAATATTTATATTAGTTAAACATCATTATTATAACAATAATCAYTTAATATAAATAACTACCCATAAAATAAAGTAAAAATAATTTAAATATAAATATTTGATCAAATGCTTTTATTATACACATAATATTATATTTATCATTATATTTATATATTTAATATTAATACTATTGTATAAATATATTTTTATTTACGTTTATATAAATTTATATAAATAATTTTACTCTGTTTTTCTAACAATAATTATATTTATATATAATATATATAGAAATATAATCGTTATTTTCATTAAATAAAACATAAAAATCAATTCAGTGTTTAGAAATAATTACATAAAAATTTATATTCAGTAATTGTACAGAAAAACACTAATTTATAAATATCTAAATTATTAAAACAGAATATTGTTTATTACATAAATATATATTATTTCAGAATATTCTTGTAATATATAATTAATTATGCTTTCAAACTTTAGGTGCTATTTATTAATATCCAAATAGCAAAACATTAATTTTATTGATTAACAAACTTTTTATGTATTAGTTGTAAAAATAACATTAAAAAGCATTTATGAAAATGAAAATAAGATTTTTTAATAGCCTTTTTATGGCACACATTAATATACAGTATATGTAATTTATATGAATAAAAACAGAGTACATATTTTATTTAATATATACAGTATTATGCATTGTGCAAGTTTTATAGCTAATGYGTGAATATTTAATAAAAACAAAATACTATATATGGTATATATATATATATATATATTTGAAAACAAATTTRTTATTAAATCATATGTTTTACTCGTAAACCGCACAGAAAAAAACACAAAATTGAAATTTGTGGGTAAAATACTAAAATCAATACTAAATCTAAAATTAGTAAAACATTATTATTACAGTATATGTGTAGTGAAATATTATATAAAGCGATTGTTTATCAACAAAAAACTATAGACATTGATTTGTAATTACTTTATATACAGTATATATATATATACAGGTTATTGAAGAGGCATTTATTGGAGTAAAAAATAAATATTATTGTACACAAAAATATTACATTTGGTGTTAAAGACACCGGTAGACAAAACTAAAGGCAAATCAACTGCAAAATGCTTGCTTGATATATATAAACGCATTAACAGCCAACATATGGCAACAAATTTTGATCAAATATAACACCCAATAATACTCAGATATGGCATCAATTGTGATACACATTGCAAGAGAGAGAGAGAGAGAGAGAGAGAGAGTTTGACTTATATGTTATTTCAGAAAAAACAAAATAGTGTTCACAAAATCAGCGAAAAAATATATTTCAAACAAATCTAAGTAAAATAAATATTTTTGCACATCTATTATATTATACAATATATACATAATAAACTGTTTTCTAGTTATCAGTAAAAATAATGCTCATAACAAAAATTGTCAAAAAAATAATATATAAATAGATTTGAAGAAAGCATGCATTAGTGATAACATATATTGAATTACGATTATAATATATTTTTTGTACATTACATGTCACACAATAAATAAGTAAAATTTCTTTAATTCCTAACTAAATATTCTCGTATTTTGTTACTAATAGTTATTTTTTCAAAGAATTAAACCATAATCTATATACACGTTATTTTTCGTCTAAAAATATTTATATATTTTGAAGAAAAAATTAATAGAAATTTTTTGAAATATATATTTCCTTTATATATATGATAAGATATATATGATATAATGTATTATAAAAAAACTATGTTTTATTTGGTGATCTAAAACAAAACATTTAGTTATTTATAACGAGTGAAACACTATATTAAAGTAAATAAAAGTTTCTTTATATTTGTTTCTTGTGTGTCAAGAAATCTCAAATTTGACACCAAAATGATCATTCATTTTCAAGCAATACAACACATAGTATATGTTTTTTTTTGTTTTAATGTTAGCATTAAAAACATTTTTTTGAGTACTTATATATACAATATTTATACTTTATATAAATATCTGAGAAACAGAATTGTCTAAAGATTTTCTATTTATTATTTGATGTTTGAGTTGAAGTTTATATATATATATATTTAAGTAAAAAGGTTTGATTTCGAGTCAATCTTTACTTTACTTTTTACTTAACATTACTATTTTATGTATACTTTTATGATATATATTATGAAACAGACAGTACCAACAAAATTGTTGTATTATATATTTGTTTCTTTTTTTAAAAAAATAGATATATTTATTTTGGTCTCTAAAATACAACATGTAATACAACAATATATTTCTTATACTTTTGTCTTACAAAATAGTTAGACAGTCTTTCTGATAGATAAATATATATGTATTTTAGGGCCCAGTGATGATGGTCTCACTGATGATGGTAACACACACGCAATAATAGCATTCAAAATCAATATATAACAAATAGATACTATATTATATATATTATAAAGTATACATACACTGTATATACTAATAMAAAATATAAATATATATATTTATTTTTGACAATACATTATAAATTGTATATTTGTTTCATTTTGTTACTAAAACACTAAACTATAATTCACTTCAAAACTCAAGTATTAGGAAAAAGACATTTCGTTTTAAAAGGAAATAAGATATTAAATAAATGTATATATGTTTTGTAGATCGACAACAAAATGAGTATAAAAATATATTTTATATTATAGACGATAAATATTATATATAAGAAAAAGGGTGGGCTTTACTTAATTTATTGATATTTACTATAGATATTTATATTAAACCGTTTTGTTTGTATTGTCATATTTGAAGCAATTTGCACCTACAAAAAAATGCCGGTGCTTATAGCTTAGTACACTGTATACTGTACTGTACTGTACTCTAAGATAGTGTACTAATTTTTATCTATTAAATTGTCTTATATTTTATTGCCAGCCATTTATTGTTAGTCGTCTTTTAGGGTATTCCTGTTTTTTCACATGTAGTTTGTGTCCAAACAATATATTGATTGCAAGGAATAGTCAGGAAATTACTGACACAACTTCTATGTCTTATTTTTTGTATATGACTGTCCACTATGTCTGTATATGTATGTGTGAGTGTGTGTGAGTGTGAGTGTGAGTGTGTGTGTGTGTGTGTGTGTGTGTGTGTGTGTGTGTGTGTGTGTGTGTGTGTRTGTGTGTGTTTGTGTCGAGTATTTAGTTGCAACAAAACTTACAATAAACATAGCAAACATGACTATCATTATTTGTGACACAATTTTTTTCAGACATACATATATATATAAAAAACTCTTTTATTTTGTTTTTTTGTATGAGTTTTCTATTGATGTGTCAAAAAATATAACGGAAAGTATAAAGTATACTATAATTGTAGCAATTTTTGCGTGAATTGAAAGGATTAGGATAAAATAATTGACTTTAATAATGATATAATATAAATATATATTGTATAACATATGATATTAAACAAATAATTGAAAAGATTTTTATATATATTTATTGTTATGTGAAACTATAAATTGTTATATTAAAATTGCTTAACTGTCATTTTTATATAAATAATATATAAATCGTATTATGAGAATTTTTATATCAATAGAAAACATTTTAATAAAATAAATATAAATGTAGTTTTWTGTATCTATTATATTTRTATTTATAATGATATACATTTTGTTTATTTAACATACTTATTTTTATTTGTATAGTTTGCAAAATATAACAATATTTAAAAATAGTTTTATTCATTAAGAAAATAAAWCTAAAATTATATTTACCATTTAATAGTTAACCATATTTAAATGTCCATTACTTATAACAGTTTTTTTAAATACACAAATGTTATGTAAAKTAACATTTAAAATAAAATGTTTTATATTATAAGTAGATTTTATTTAAATACACAATTAAATATTTAACGATAAGTCCATTGTTTGTTTCTTTGACTTTATATATATATTGTATATTATTTTGTTTGGTTTTCAACAAAGTTTTTGGTTATTTTTCTTAATAAAACAAAATATCCAAAAAACGATAAAACTTTTAGATAAAATACACTACATTAAGATATTCATACACACATTTGGCATCGAAATGTATATTCAATAGTTATGCAATAATACATAGTCATTGAAAAAAGAGAAAAAAGATAGAGCACTGGTATATCAATGATCAATGAATAGTTTGGATAACTGGGTAACGATAAACCAAACGGCTCTTTAACTGTATAGTCTAGTCGTTTGTCGACCGACTATCTGACACACACTCTGTRAACTACTAGTCCTCTGGATGTTCACTGGTCTCTACACTTGTGTACACACACTGGCAACGAGTTGTATGCCATACATACCGACAATTTCAAGCTCTCTCTCTCTCTCTCTCTCTCTCTCTACTGTCTTCCCCCTACCAGTGCTTTACATAAAACTTATACTTGAATGCCTCTCCCCAGCATTGCTTACAATGTGTAGACGACATGCGCTACTTATATTGATATATAAAATATATAATATATATTAGTTTGTAGCTATATATATTGTATATATACGATATAATTGTGTGTTATGTATTATCCATATAATATAATATATATAAATGTGTGGCACATCCTAACAGCGCATCGGCGCTACTTTCAAGTGAAATATTTGAGTCAATCGATGAATGAACTGTTTGTTCGTTACGATTACCACTGAGAATAACTCWACTTATTATATATATTATAGTTTTAGTCGTATATCTTATATATAGTGATGAAAATTTCACTAAATWTTTTTTTCAATAGAAAACTAAATTTAGATTAAATGTTAAAAAATATTTAAATTATAAATTTATTTTTAAAAATATAATAAAATATAAATATGCATTAAAACATAAAAAATATATATTTAAGCACTTTTATTATTTATATTAATAATTATTAATGTTAACTTAATTAGTAACTATTTTTTTATTTATAYACCCAATGATGCATTATGACAGAATTTAATTTTTGAAATAAAATATTAAAATTTTTAGATTAAATTATAGTATAAATTTTTTGCAAAATTTCTTTCATATCATCACTAGTGTTATAGATATACACACGTATTGTAGATATATCTATATCTATACGTGTGTAACCATAGATTTTAATAAAAGTAATGAACAAATCTATTGACTAAATAATATAATATTTGATTCAAAATATTATTTATTTGTATATATTGATAGCTAGTATTGTGTACAATATATATACTGTATTGTTTTGTTTATTTTATWTTGTCATTAACTAGATTAAAATATTTATTAACTCTCAATTAGCAATTTAATTCAATTAAATGTAATCTAATTGATTAAATTAAATTATAACTAATTAAAAATAATTTTATAAACAAAAAATTTTGTTTAAATTAAATAATAATTTTCTTTATTTTTTAAAATACATACCATTGGCTATTACTAAGATAACCCATACAACTATAATACACAGTATATAAATACTGCATATACCTGATGTGTCATATATTTTGTATTTTTTAATACTATTACTAAGCACTTTACTGTAATATACAATATATATATATATATATATATATATATAACTTATATATAGTTAGTTGATAAATATAAGGACATGTAGTTTATGTGTCGCATTCAATGATTATTACAAACATACTGTGCCTCCCCTTTCTCTCCCGCTTTTAAATGAATGTCTATATATAAGTTGTGTTCAACTAAATTATTTTACATTATAATGAACCACATTATTATTATTAACATATAGTCACTTCAGAGTATATATATATATATATATATATATATATTAATATATATTCACTCGACATGAACTTAAAACCCGGCTTTTATTGCTTATCATAAAAATGTTTGTCTCGAAAATTACCGCAAAAATATCCATTTCATATATACTTTTATGTAATAATATAACAATAATCGAGTCAGTAATGTGTTTCATAAACTACTAGACTATATGCTATAAAAATGTTGATATAAATTATATGGTTTGGTAATACACTCTCTAAACACCAAAAATTAATTTGAAACTCAACTTTATATAATATATGTATTATATATAAATTATATTTTTAACAAATAAAACTAAATATTTTTAGTTAATAAAAATTTTAATGAGTTCTCATTGAACAAGTATTTTCTGGTGCCTAACAAACAAACAATACTATAAATCTAAAATATGCTCTCTTTTTATCTCACATTTTAAAGCGAGTAAATAATATAATGAGTGAGTGAGTTAGTGAAAGAGAGAGAGAGAGAGAGAGAGAGAGAGAGAGAGAGAGAGAGAGAGAGAGAGAGAGAGAGAGATAACCTAATGATAAATCATTTTCTATAAAAATGTCACTTAAAATAACTAAACAATAAATTTTCATCAAAACATTTTCCTGTGTTAGCATAAATACAATAGACTCGACTATATATGTATGCATTGTATGCATGTATGATGTGTTAAGTCAAATATATAGTCACATTTAGAGTCAAACAATTTATGATGTTTTATATATCCAGGCAAGTTTACTATATTATATACACTGTATTATTGTACAAATTTATTTATATTGTATATTTTTATGTGAATATTACACTATAATTTAATGTGGTTTATGTTTAAGTTGTGAATCATTTTTATATTTAATATTATTTGTATATTACAATAATATTCATTATGTTTTTATATAAAAATAGTACATTTTTTGTATATATATACTATTTATTATTAAAATGAACCGTAAATATGAATAAAATATTAATCAATACAATCAAAATGTAATTCACATTAAGCTTTTTTACAATATATTATATACAGTATATTTATAGTAAACATTGTATGAATACAATAATGTACTGTATATTAACAACACCAGCAAATGCATTGAAAATATCGATTTATCACAAACTTTGTTGACATTAATTTGTGGTCAATTTTAGTCTCAGTGCTCACAAAGCCTACAAAATAACAGATAACGGTTCGCTTATGAGGACCCACTCAAAGAGTTAGCTGACCTCTTGATCAACAAAAACACATTTACTTATTATATATATATCTATATATAATTATATTGATATTTAGTAAAACATATAGCATTGCAAACTTAGGATAGATATATGATTATCTTATTATTAGGGTTGAGAGCACTGATTAAGTTCAAGTCTTGCCTTTCACCCGCTATTTTATTAATTCACTAATATGTTTGTGTGTGTGTGTTTACAACAGTGTGAATATAGTTTATTTTATATACAGATTATCATATATTGCTTTATTGTTGTTCATCATTTATATTAAATATTTGGTTTAATGTTTAGATAATAATAAATTTGTATTTTATTGCAATATTTATTATATTTTGCAAATTTCAATTAGTTTATTTTATGTACAATTTTTATAGACTAATAAAAGTAGTAATTATATTTTTTTGTAATTTATTATTTTGTATTTATAATGAACTATATTACAACTTTTTATTATGGATTAAAATAATAATTATTATTATAAATAATAAAAAATAAATAAGTAAATAAATTTTTATTTATTAATTATTATATTGTAATTTATCTAATAAGTATTAAATCAATAAATTAATAAAACAAATAATAATCGCATTATAGATATGTAAAGTAAAAAGTAAAATAATATACATTTAATTATTAAATGCAAAAAATAACTAATCAATTAATATTTATATATTGTGTGAATAAATGAATATAATAAAAAAATGTTAAAATAACAACAAAAACAATTGAGTGTTGGATAAGCATCACCTAAATACCAGTTCATGCATACTTTGATTAATTTTACTGTATATGAATTATGAACTGTTGTTATATAATGACAATTAGGGCACAAGTATTTTATAAGCCATATACCTTGCAAAACAATATCTATTATTATATATATATAAATGGTGTTATTGTATATACCAATATACATACAGTGTATGGAAATAATGAAAATAATTATATTGTATGGGATATGCCATTAATGCTCCGTTACATTGTGTGTATGTATGTGTGTGTGTCAGAGCTTTTACTAGTGATTAGTCAATACAATAGTAGAGTTACAATACAACCAACAAAAAAATGCATCCGATATTATTAAACACAAACTCGATATACGATACTATTTAATATATTATATATTATACATTATACTAGTGTCACAAAGTAATCCAATGGGAGAGTGAAATGTATTTTCCGATAATTTATTTTTACGTGATTTATGATTATATAATTGTTTTTGAGATACCATTTGTTTTTGTAAAGTAATTGTAGTTTTGCTATATGTGTATACAGTATATAAAGAAATACTCAGACAAAAAAAAAGTTTTCTTATAATTAATATATTTTTCTATCATTTAATTTTATGTACTCAGTTTAATAATAATAATAATAATGTATTAAAAAAAATTATTGCTAGAAAATAATAGTTATTAATATCGTTTTAAATAATTGTTTTTATGATATAATATATTAGCAAATATATTGACATTTTCTAATATTTATTGAAAATATTTAAAATAATAAATTTATATTATTTTTGATAAAAAAAGTATTTTTTAAAAAGATTAGGTATATTTGTTATTTGTTTATTATAGCTAAAAATTTTATAAATAAAATAATGATGCATTATTAATATAAAATTTATATTAATAGATAGTTAATCTGCTTAACGTAGTTTACTTGAAATACTGATTTATTTGCAAATAATAAACTGTTATTAAAATATTTTTTTAAAGTATATTTATTTTGTAAATATAAAACTATTTTTCATATGATTTTCTAAAACGTTTTTCAATTTAATATTAATGTCAACTTATTCTTTAAAAAAAATATTTTTAATATAAAAATTTCTTTTTGATTAAGTCTCAAATATACAGATTTATTGYATAAGAGATTGAAAACTTATTTGATATCAAAACATAAAGTGTCTAAAATAAAATAAAAATGTTTTTTCTAATATTGCATTAGAAAATAGTGACCAAAAGGGGTCACGATTTTTGTATCAACACTAGAGATACAAAGATTTATTATATATTTATTAAGTTTAGAAAGAAAATACTTTACTTTAAAAAACAAACATTTATATCATTATCCCATTGAATAATACTGTATTTAGTTTTCAAAAATATAGTTGTAATATATATAAGCATTTCAAGTATCAATATATCCTAATATATATCAACATATAAATTGTGTATATGATATACAAAATAAATCTTTATCCGATATTTACTATTAAGTAGAAAACTTTTATGAAATGTTTTCATTTTTATTTAAAACAAAAATAAATATCATTTTATTATTTTTTTTGTAATAACAAGAATTGAGTTTTTATACTATATATATATATATATATATATATATATATATATAACAGAATACAAAATGATATGAAATAACTTCCAAAAAACACTTGTGATCTAAATCTAAAGTATAAGAAATTTTCATCCAAACAAAAAAAAACAATAAAATCAAAACAAAAGGTTATTTTACACAACAATTTTGATTGCTATTTGGCTTAACTTTATTTTTGTTTTGTTGGTGACAATCATAATGAAAGTGAGAGTATATTTTGGGGTAAAATAAATCTGTTTATAATGTTTTATCGATACCCAAATAAAATCACTAACATTTATGGTGTTTTTGTACAATTTATATTACTGTATATACTGTAAGATAAATCGATACACTATTTATAAATGTTATATTTTTTAAAAAAGGAAACATCATTATATTATAGATTGTTTCACTTTAAATATACAATATATGATAAATAGTGTAAACTATAAAAACACTATATATATATACTGTATATAAATTATATTGTTTTGTAAGTTATAGATTGTATGCAATGAGATATAAATCTTTTAGTTTTTATATTTCTATATAAAATCATTTCAAGTTTTATCTCAAATAAAATTCTATGTTAAACCTTATTATAGTAACACCAACTTTCACTCTCTCTCTCTCTCTCTCTCTCTCTCTCTCTCACACACACACACACACACACACACACACACACACACAAACAGCATTTTGTCATTACTTTTAATCGATTAAATGAACCGATTTTATGGTTATCACATATATATATATACACTATATATAATAATAATATATATATACAAGTAATATATAATCTATATATTATATATGATATCACGTAATATTATTATTATTATAAAATAAAAATCAATTTTATTTAAAAGTTTTATCGCTTTATAACTATAGACAGTATAAAAAGCTAATTTAGTTCATTCATTGAATAAAAATCTCATTTTCAACGTATAATAATAATAATAATATCGATTGAAAAGTCTCTTATTTAAGAAGAATTTTATTGCTGTCGTCTTCTTCTTGTTTTTTTTATTGTGAATATAAAAATAATAATCAAAATACAAATACAAACACCAATACAACTGAGAGTTTTAAACATAATTTTTATTGTTTGGGGACACAAACACAACAAACACAAAATTTTATAGGACTTGTATTGTATGTGTGTTGTATTGTAATATTTATCTTATTATATAAAAGCAGTAAAGTTTTATATTTACACTCATTGTCTGTCATCTTATACCCGATTGATATTCACTGTCAGTCCATAGTATGTGATGTGAAAAATGCAAATTTTTCTGTGAATTCAGTCTTCAATTTTTTTGTTGTTTTGGTTAAAATACGGTATTTCACTATTTTTGTATTTGTGAAAAGCATTGGTATGTCTATGTGAATGTATGTGCATATATGTAATGGGATGTCATGTGAGAGATGACACCATTTGATAATACATTGTATGCATATATATATCGAGACAGACGTCTAAAACTATAATGAGTTTGAAATGTCGACATTTCTTATGCTTGAAATCCATCTCTTAGTTCAATATAAATGATAATAATTTTTTAAGAATAACACAAACACAGAATGAATGAAAAAAAGACAGAAATAAAGCTAAAATAAAATTATTAATATTTCACATATAATTTATTGTGTTTTACAGTCATATATATACAGTACTATACAATATGTATACGATATATCTGGAAATACACACTATTTGGCCATATATTTCACACAAATATTTCAAACTCACACAAGAATTATAATAAAAATTCAAATATAGAATTATTTTTATTTTTATTGAACACCAAAATAAAAGCAAATATTCTTATAGTTAAAGAATTTTTACGTATCATTAGTTGCATATAAAATGAGATAAAAATTTTGATTTTTAAGTCACAGCACATATCCAAACAACTGAATAATATATTCAGTGAAATAAATAAATATATATATCTTATATTGAAAATTCTTTTGGTATTATTATTTGATATACTTAAATGAAAAAAATATATRTGAATATAATAAACCATAAATTAATTTATGTGAATAACTTCATAAGCACTGTATATACAGTATATAAAAATTATCTGTAAATGATTTATTCAGTATTCAAATGAATTTAATTTATTACTATAGTATGATATCGTATATACCGTACTGTAGTATTAAATCATATTAAGTTAGATCTGACAATAGTTTTCAAAACGGTTATAAAGTTATATATATATATAYATATATATATATGACAAATAAATGAGTAACCAATKCAACAAATTATATGCAATATTAAAATATTTAACTGCTCTATAAAAGTAATAATGTACTATAATAACAATAATCTAGTTTTTGTAATTATTAAATTAATAGTGGCTTTCATAATTATTTTGTGTGACTATAATATTTAATATGACTATTGTTATTAATATTATAACAACTWTAATATTAAATACTAATACCCGTAAAACAAAACRTAATTTTATAAATGATTTTTAATTTGCATATTAAACCATAGATGAATTGTACTTATTATGCAATGCATGATGTTTGTAAAAATTGAAATTATTTTTTAACTCAAAATTACAAATTATAAAAGTTTTATTCAAAAGTAAACAAAAAAATACCTTCATTTACATAACACAACTCTATGTTATATATAAACTTTTAGTTTAGTTRTGTAATACATGTGCTGGACCTGAGAGCTATATAATACATTTCAAAAATTTTTATTTATTATTTAATATTAAGGTTATGTGTGTGTGTTTATGCATATAAMAGTTTCACTATTATTATAAAATTTAATTTATATAAATGGTTAAAATGCTTATACTGTACCAAAATAATTAAATATTCAGCTCACAAACACATATTAAATTGACATTTAAATTGTGAAAATTATATAATTTATATTTATCATTATTATTTTTCTAAATATTTCTTTCATTTTGTATAATTTTCTCAAATATAGATATATAAAATATTGTAAATAAATGTATGTAAATTTTAATTGGATAAATTATATATTAAATAAATAAATATAAAATTGGTATATATATAAGTATATACTGTATTACTAATAATGTTATTATACTAGAGTTGATATAAGATTTTGATTAAGTTGTATTAATTTTTTAGATTTGTTAATATATATATAACTTTATATACCGTATATATATATATATGTGTAAATTTATTAATAAATTTATTATAAAAAAATATTAGACAAAATATAAACAAAATATTTATTTTATTTTTGTTGAAACATAAATATTCATGAATATTAAATATAAAATATATTCTCAAACAAAATTAAAGTAAATTTGATTAATAATTTATTCACTTTGACATTAAAAATCAGAAAATGTTATTTGAAGGGAAGCATTGGTATAATATGATACCAGTGCTAAAAATATAGTCATTTGATGAGCAAAAGTAGTTTATTATACTATTGGGAGATTTGTCCCCAAAATTTTGCCTGTTATGTGGTATTAGGTATTAAAAAATAGTTTTGCATTAAACTTGTCTTATGGTTGTATGAGTCGAGAATTTTTGTTATTAGAAAACAGGAGTTTCGGTTGACTTTAGTTTTTCGATAGACTTTTTAGATATATAAATATAAATCGAGATATGTGTCAGTATATTACTGGTATGTGTTGTCAATATATAAGCAAATATGACAATCAATTTTAATATAAGTGTCTGAAAAACGCTCAAATCATTTGTGTGTATTTTTTGCACCCAAAAAAAGTTTTGTGGTTATGTGTCTGTCGTGGCGTAAAATATGGTATGAATTATAAAAAACAATTGAAATGAATTGCAGTCGATGTGTTGAGTGAAAATGAAAAAACTTTATTTAAAACTTTATTATTGAAAATACATTTGATATGAAATATTTGTATTTCATATATGATATGATGTCTATAAGCATAGACTATGGTATACAACGCATACGTATCTATTGTTTGACATACATTTATATAGGGTTTTAACATATAATAAAATGTATTGAATGGTTCTGGAAGGTCAGTTTGACCCACATTTCAAAGTGTGGTCTTATTTTTAGAAATATGTATGATATCTGTGTATAAGATATAATTGAAATGAATGTATGTGTGTTTGTGTATGTGTGTGACTAAACTCGAGAGATACCGACAATAGGTTTCTAGGAATAGATAGTCTCTCTCTCTCTCTCTCTCTCACAATTTAGTACATATGATATGTTAGATAATTTTTTTACAATTTTATATGGGCCACACATTAATGGATCTAACTTTTTACGCGATATTTTATTTTTATAGTCGACTAATACTAGGTCTCCTACATTGAATTCAAATGGATTATGATGTCTATCATAATATGATTTGTTCACTGTATGACTATTTAATGAATTTTTAAATGCATTTTTTCGCGCCTTATCTACTGTAACCTGAGATCCATACATGTAGTGGTCAAATGGTTTGACGCCAAATAATAAATAGTTTGGGGTGTATTGTGTTGTTGAATGTACTGTATTGTTGTATTCGTGTGTACAATGGTTTAGTAATTTTGGCCAACAAATTGATTGATTATTATCATTGATTTTACAGCGAAGTCTAGTAACTAATGTTTGGTTTATACGTTCGCATAACCCATTAGATTGCGGGCAATTTGTTGTAATAAACATGATTTTAATGTTGTGTTTTTCAAGAAAATTACAAAATTCATTGCTTTTGATACCTGTGTACCTGTCGGCCAGAATTAGTTTTGGTTTATGTGTTTGACAAACATTTTTGATTAATTGTATAAAATCCTTAGCACTTTGAGTACTCGAAGCGGTAGTCCATAGGAAGCGACTGAAGTTATCGATAGCTACATGAATATACTGTTTCTTTGAGTTATACCCGGCCAGACCACCGACTGTATCAATGGATATGATATCAAACGGTTGCTGTGCCGGACCTATTTGGGACAGTGATCCCAACTTTTGTTTTCTACTAATTTTATTTGTTTGACAAACTAAGCATTTGGTTAAATAATCATTGATATGATTGTGTATATTTTTGAAATAATATGCGCTACAAATCAATTGTGTCATAGCATGAGCACCTATATGACCATAATTTTTATGAACAATACTTAATAGTTTAGGTATGAGCGGGTCGGGTATGTATATACGTTTGATGTCAGCCTTTTGTCTGATTATGATATTGTTTTCAAGAATACAATGTTTGGGTAATATTTTAATGAATGGTTTTTGTGTTTCAACTATTATGTCTGTAGTTATGATATTTATTGGTAATGTTTGACAATTATCTGTTAGCTCTAATATATTGAGAAATTTTGTAGTACAGTATTTATCATTACCTTCGAGTACAGGGTTTCTACTCAATAGGTCTGCACCGATATTAGTTTTACCAGTAATATACCTGACATCAGGATTATACTGTCCTATCCTGAGAGCCCAATTGAACAAACGTGTTGTCGGTTTTTTAATTGAGTTTAACCACTTTAATGGGTTATGATCTGAGTATACAATCACTTGATTACCGTAGAGATAATGGTGCCAGTAGTCGAGCGACTGGACAAGTGCTAGACACTCAAGCTCTGAGACATTATAGTTTTTCTGATAGTTTAATAACTTACGAGAGAAGTAGCCTATCGGGTGTAGTTTACCGTCACTTTGCATCTGCTTAAGCACGGCTCCGGTACCTATTTTGCTGGCATCGGTATAGAGTATGCACTCTTTATTTGCGTCATATATTGATAAGACTGGTTTGTTTGTTAGGTATGTTTTAACCCAATTGAATGAATTTTCACATTCGGTATCCCATTTAAATTGAGTATCTTTTTTGAGTAGATTATATAATGGGTTTAGTTGTTTGCATGCATTTGGTATGAATTTATAATAGAAATTGATTTTTCCCAAAAATTGTTGCAGTTGTTTAACTGTATTTGGTTTAGGGAAATTTTTAATTGCAATAATGTTATCATTTATTGGTGTGTATTTGTTTTTAGTTATATAATGACCTAAATATTGTACAGTATTTTTTGCAAATTTACATTTTGTTAATTTTAATTTTATGTTTTCGCACTTTAATGCACTTAATGTTTTCTCAATATGTTTTATGTGATCAGTTAATGATTTTGAATGTATTATGATATCATCTAAATAATTATGAGCAAAATTATTTAAATTATATTTAATTAATATATTTTGTATAACTCTCTGAAAAATCATAGGAGAGTTCCTGAAGCCGAACGGCATAGTTAGCCACTCGTAGTGTTGATTTGTAGTGACAAATGCTGTCTTATGTATATCTTTTTGGTCAACTCTTATGTGCCAAAAACCACTAGTTATGTCTAGGGTTGTGAAATACTCACAATCTATGAGTTTGTCTACAATGTCATTGAATAGCGGGAACGGAAAATTGTCGGGAATTGTAATTTTATTTAGTTTCCTATAATCTATGGTTAGCCGGCTTTTTGTACCCTCGTCTTTTTTGTAAGCAAGAGTTATAGGGAAACTGTATGGACTGACACTTTTCCTAATAAATCCTTTTTCTAGTAATTTATCGATTTGATCATCGATTACCTGTTGATCCGATGGTGAGCACCGATACGGACGTAAATTTATTGGGACATTGTTTGTGATATTTATTGTGCATTTTTCGGTGTTTATTAACCCGATGTCGTATTTATTTATTGAGAATATGTTTGAATGTTTGGTTAGGATTGCATGCAATTTGTTTTGCTGATCACTGTTTAAATTGTTTGAGATAAGCATCTCATGTGTATTTATGTGACAATTATTGTCAATGCATTGATTTTTTGTATAATTTGATAATATCTCATCTGTTTGTGTGATATTATTGTTTGTAAATGTTTGTATAATCTGATAATTGCTATTCATATGTAAATTGAATTTTTTTATTAAATCTAAACCTAATAGAAAATTATGATTAGATTTTTGAATGACATATACTGTACATACATGAGTTAATGAACCTATGGTTAATGTAATATTTACGAGACCTAAGCATGAATTTGAATTATTAATAGTTTTGAAATGTGTTATCTGTTTATTAAATGGTAGTTTTAACTTTTTAACTATTTGATCACTAATGACACTAACATTAGCTCCGGGATCAAAAATAATATGAAATATTTGTTTATTAATAATAGCATAAATTTTGATTAGTTTTTGATGATTAGGTCTCTTATTTAGTTTAAATGTATTGAATTGATGTCATTTTCGACAGACTCTGTGATGTCATTATTGACTTCAAAATTGTTAATTTTTTTAGCATTAGTTGTCTGTGTTGTGTTAGGTTTGCCTTTGTTTAAACACTCATTAGTCCAGTGATACCGGTTTTTAAGTCCAAGCTTTTCACATATAAAACAAGGGGACAGGGGTTTGTGTTTTGGTTTATCTGATTTTTGGTCATATTTTTGCTTTGCTATTGGTTTGTTTGACACAGCATTTGATTTAGCAATTGATTGGAAGCGCTTTAAGTTATTTTCTGCAGTTTTTGCTATCGTATAAAAATCTGCAAATGTTTTTGGTTTCACAGCCGTGAAACATTCAACCATTTTTGGGTGTAAATTATGGATCATTAAGGGAATCATCTGAGACTCAGTTAGTTTTGCCGCTACACCTAATCGTCGCTTTGCTTCAAAGTACTCTTTTATGCCTTGGCTTACATCATATTTTAAGTTTACAAACTCTACAATGGGTTCAATAGATTCAATGCCGAATCTGTACAGTAATTTATTTTTGATTGAATCAAAACTTTGGTTATCGAAGTTTTCGATATACCAATTGAGAGCATCATCTTCGAGATGATTACCTAATAGTATAGCCTTATCACTGTCTGTCCACTTATAATATTTTGCTATCATTTCATAGCGTTTAAACCAATTTTCTATTGAGATCTTATCTCCTAAACCTTTATATACTTGAATCTTAGGCTTACTGTTTGATGGCTTGATATGCGATGAATCGTAAATCTCGGTGTCGGAGCTGTCATCGATGTCCACCAATTGCTGTGTTGGGCGAGTGTTGTCATTGTTTGGCGGATCAACGTCTTGTGGAGATGTGTTGGGTGTTGTTGTGTTTGTTTGTCTCATCGGTTGTACTGTTGGTGTCGGTGCCGGTGCTGTTTGAGTTGACTGTCGGGTGTTTCTCTTTGGTGCCATTCTTCAGGAGTGCGATTATTGCAGCGATGGTTTGCTCGTCGATATGTTTATCACTTTTGTCAATAGCCTTCACTATTTCTTCGGCTGATCTGATGGTTAGGTCGACGGCAACTGTTGGCACAACAAGTTTTTTACCGATTCTGTATAGTCTACTGAATATACCGGCGCTCACAATATAACTTGCAGTTAACAATAATATAAAAACTGATGCACTAATGAAAACTTTTAAATTCATTGATCGGGATTGTGGTCACAATCCTGCCGACTATATGTCGTGGCGTAAAATATGGTATGAATTATAAAAAACAATTGAAATGAATTGCAGTCGATGTGTTGAGTGAAAATGAAAAAACTTTATTTAAAACTTTATTATTGAAAATACATTTGATATGAAATATTTGTATTTCATATATGATATGATGTCTATAAGCATAGACTATGGTATACAACGCATACGTATCTATTGTTTGACATACATTTATATAGGGTTTTAACATATAATAAAATGTATTGAATGGTTGGCCACTGGAAGGTCAGTTTGACCCACATTTCAAAGTGTGGTCTTATTTTTAGAAATATGTATGATATCTGTGTATAAGATATAATTGAAATGAATGTATGTGTGTTTGTGTATGTGTGTGACAATAGTTTTAATTGATATTTTAAGGTATAAACTGTGATAAAAGTGGTACATAGGGTTGGGTTCAAAGGGTTGTTCGAGAGATACCGACAATAGGTTTCTAGGAATAGATAGTCAAAAGTATGGGAACATTGATTGAAATTTAGTTATATTTACTTTTATTAGTTTTCTCCCATTAAAATAACTTTTCTATATTTACATGTCATACACTGTGATTGTGCTTAAACCTCTATACAGCTCCTCTCTCTCTCTCTCTCTCTCTCTCTCTCTCTCTCTCTCTCTCTCTCTCTCTCTCTCTCTCTCTCTCTCTCTCTCTCTCTCTCTCTCTCTCTCTCTCTCTCTCTCAATATATATACAGTATATATAAACTGGTATCAATATATAACACTATCTAACATAAAGCAACCAACATTGTTACACACAATTTTTGTAWAGTTGCTTTGAAATTTTTTTATGATGATTGCAAGTTTGTGTGAAAATATTTTGAAATTGTGAATGTGTGAGAAAAATTGAAAAAACCCAAATTGAACAATATATAAAAGCGATTTAAAAAAATTTTTGGTCAACAATTATATTAAGTTTTCTATTACAATATAAACGTATCAACAAAAAAGATATACCACAATAATATATATAAAGTACAATATAATATGGGATAACTTCAATCAAATCAAATATTGAAAGACTACTACTATTTTAGATAATAAAACATTGAAAAGTGACTCAACATTTTCACAGACAAAACACTGTATGTACAGTATATTTGTGTTGAAAAGCAATTGAATGCTTATATTAAATATCAATATATTACTGTACAGTATATTGTGAAAAATTGTGATACAGTATTAAATTGTTTGATAATGATAAGAGTATGCTCTCACACCCGTATTATATGATTCACACAAATATACTGTATATAGGGATAGGTGATGAGTTTATGCTGATTGAACACATAAGTGTGGGGATAGGGAGAAGGACAGGGATGTTATGCAAGAGTCACACAAAAATATTAAACAATACTAAATACAATTAATCAAAGTCTACAATAAATAGTTTTAAAACAAACTTTATTTAACATTTTATTTGTATATATGAGACAATTTTGTCAATGGTATTCAAAAAAACCCCTAAAAAATCAAATCATAAGTTAAAATGCTTTTTATAAAACAGAGATTACAATCGATAGAAATTCTAAGTATAATAGTTATCTACAATTTTTTTCTCACTACAGTATATATATGTATATATTTTTTTATATAAGTGTTTTATTTTTACTGTTGAATTGATTTGATAATTCACTGCTATTTAATCGTAATAATATTGTATTGTATTGCCAGTCAATAGGTTTGCATCCATATAAATGGATAGACATTCACAAAGTATTGTAGCGTTTGATTTAACGCTTCAACGATTTAAATATGTGTTTGAATTTTTTTATTTTTATTTTTTTGAGTTTCATTTAATTCAAGTTTATTGTTGTTGCAAATATCAATATAATTTTGAATGAATGCTTGATTTTTTTATTCATTTCAATTACTATATAAATATGAATGCTTATATAATTTATTATAAACTTTTTAAACATTTTAAAAATAAAATATAAGTATTAATAATTTTTRAGCATTATTTTTCATTATTGCCAAATATTTAATTATGCTTGATTAATTAATTAATGACATTTAACTATTTAATTTTTTTTATAATAAATAATTTATATAGAAATAATTGTCAATATATTGTTAAAACATTAACATTTATTGTAATTTRAAATTAAAAACTATTTRMTAATTAAATTATTACTTTGTTTAATTGAAATATTTCTAATTAWAAGTTTATTTTTTAACTAAACATATTTATAACTTACATATATCACAATTAATTTAATTATTAATAAACAAATATTAAAGATCAATAACATTAATAGCTTTTAAACTACTTAAAGTACATTATATTATACTATATTATAGTAACTATAATCTATAATTCATAATATTTAAAATTGATAAGAAAAATAATTTTATCATTTTTAACACAATTAATACAAAATAGCTAAAAATTCTAAAAATTAAACAAATAATTTACAATGTTATTACTTATCAGTAAAATACAAACTTATTTCAATAATACATGTAATATATTTTTACTAATATTATTAATCTCTTTTAATTGAATTTTATTTTTATAATTTACTAAATAAATTTTAGATAATTTTATATTAACGTTCATTTCATATGCTATTCTTAATTAAATGCAGCAAAAAAAATCCACATTAAATATTTATAAATAAAAATGATGTTGTATTAAATAACTTATTATTAATATTTATAAATGTATTAATTATAATTATTTGAATAAACTTTATACTTAGATTTCAGAAAAAGATAATTTTATATTTTATTATAATATGATTATTATATTATACAGAAATAATTAAAATTGTAAAATTGTACAACAATAATAATTGATTAAACACAAATTAATTTTTTTTGTTCAGATAATTAACCTAGAACACCAATAGAAATAGGACCCAGTGAAAATTGGTAGGTATAGTTAAATCGTGCTGGATAGAAATTCCAATAAAAATAAGCACCCTCACCAACAGTTAAATGTGTAGCCGTTTGAAAATAAGCCAACAATCTAACCGCTAAATAACTATAACAATTATGATCTGTTTTATAATGTTGACTCATTTGATCTTGGTCATATTTTAGACACTCTTGTCTATTGAAATCATTGGTCAATGCTTTGAAATAGTCGACTCCACGACTGATATTACCCCTTTAACGAATCGCTATCTATTTGACCACTTGTATACTCAAGTGTATAATTTGTTTGATTACGAGCTAAGTTAATCATCGATAATATATGATTACCCTGGTCAGTGTTAAAAAATAATATTTAATAATTAAGTTAAATTTAAAATTGAAAAAAATAATTGAATTACCGCATCATATTTGGTACAATTTTTTGTTTCAATAGTATTATTCAAATTAGTCAACGATATTGTAATGTCTTTATAAAGCAATTTAATGTATGCGTTAAATATACCACTACTATAATAATCATCAGCCGTACCGTTGACTATGTAACACATCCATCCCTTTCCATATTTGACATCCATGTCCTCTACTAGAAAACGGGACATATTTTGAAAATTGGTTCCATTGCTCAACAATAGAAATGTCTTTCCAATGACATACTCTTCCTCATTGGGTTTGATATTACTTTCAATGACTTTAATATCACTAAATAAAATACTAGTACTCTTTTGTATATATATAATAAAGAGTAATAAATAACTTAATGTATTATAAAACATTGTGTTTAAATGTGTTTAATGAAAAAATAATTGAAATTTACAGTAAATTAAAAATATCCAAATTTTGTTTTAATTTATATAATATTTTTTTCAAATAATTTACAACATTAAAAACATTTGAGTACAATAGAAACAATTAAGAACATATGTTATGTATTATATTATTTTTAATAGTTATTAGATTTAAATGTCTAACTAATGTAACATTTAGTAATTAGTACTGATCTACTTGATTGTACTAAATTGATAAAATATTTTAAAATAGCCTATCATATTACTTCAAACTTTTATCATGGTACTTTTAAATAATATATATTAGATAATAGAGTATTATAGACATTGAGCAGTTAATATTAAAATATTAAATGCAATATAAAATTAATTAARTGACATTATTTTTTAATAATAATAATTTTATAATAACAAATATAGTATTATTTATGATAAACATTAGTTAATGATTAGTTATTAGTAGTGAATTAGTAAATGATAAATTAGTTAGTTAATCAATTATATTTTGTAATGATCGATTATCTAATTGATTTATTTTGTTACATAAATATTTTATATAAAAATTTATTATTATTTTATAAATATTAAATTTCATTCATTCATGAAATGTTAAATATTTTATTTTTATAATTTATTTATTTTTAATTTTTATCAGTTAAACATTAAAATAATTGTTTTTTTTAATAAAATATGAATACTCTGCTTTGTTTTTGCAAACTTTACAGTAGTTTGTATTGTAATATATCTTATAATATCAATTGATATTGTAGTATAATTTTATAACTTGAATACATTTATTTACAACAAAATTAAAAACTTATTAWAAAAAACGTCATTTAATTTACATAAAATAAGAGTAGAAATAAAAATTTATTTTAATATTACAGTAAATGAAAAATGTTTAATAGTCGATAAAATTGCAAAACGTTTGAAAAAAAATCTCAATTAGAATAACCAGTTTGACCAATGKCCATATAAATAACATTGTTCAATTTAAAATCCATAACAATTTTTATTGGAAAATTTGTGTCATTTCATCTTGGTTAGATTTTAGACAMTCACGAAGTTCGAAATTATTGGTGATTAATAAAAAAAATGTTCAATTAMATATATTAATATATATATACATTGACGTAATTTATTTTCATTGAATAATAGTTTACATTTATATTATTTGTTGTAYAGCGAGTCCGGCTAATCATATTGATAATGTGATCACCCTGGTCAAAACAAATTAKAGTAACAACAAAATTAATTTTCAGTATTAGTGAAGGGACAAAAAAATTCAAATAAAATTTAAGTTAAAAAACATTTATTTAATAACTATGRGACAAGTGATCATATTATTACAGACAACACAATTAATATATTTAAAACTAAGTTACAGTTTATATATGATTRTAAAAACTATTAGATATTTGTAAAAATGTAATTAATCTAATAATACATATTATATGAAATCATTTCCAGGAAATCATTAACAATTAGCATTAGATATCTATAAACAATAATATAAATATATTAAAAATCATATTAAAAATATTAAATTTTGATAAACATTTCAATAGTTATTTTTATGTAGAAAAATGTCTCTAAATTAGTATAATTTTAGCGATTGTATACATAATATAATAAAAATATATATTCTAAATAAATAGAATAAAATAATTTAGTAATTAAAATATAAAAATAAATTGTTTTATCGCATCATAAATGTTACACTTTTTTTGGTCCAATACATTGCGGTTGACTTAAAGAAAATTCAATTTTTTTATAAACAAATTTAATGAATGGCTTTAATTGAATACTGTTTGCCTGTGCTGTTAAACTGTAATAATTAATTAGAGACAACCATCCCTTTCCGTATTTGTTGTCCATATTCTTAACCAAATTTTGGGCAATAATATAAAAATTTGTTGTTTTTATCCAAATAGTTAATTGAATTTTTATGATATATTCCTTATCATCGCTACTGAATGTATTGCCTATTATCTGGACATCATTGATAACTGTCCAACAAAATTGCATCTTTGTAATTATAACTAATGTTATATATAATAATAATAATAATAATAGTGACATAGTTTTATCAAGATAAATTAGTTTAAATTTTAAAGTAAATCATTTGTTTTATTGTTTATTTTAAAATAAAATGAAATATTTTTTGTTAGTAATTGTTTATACCATATGTTTTTAAAATAAATACTATACATAAGGTAAGTAAAAGATATTATAAATTTGTAATAAATTGCKGAATCTTTTAAATGAATTTACTTAATGCTAATTAAATTATTTTCATATATTTTTTGTATATAACATATATTTTTTTACATATTCTAGATATTAAGTAATAGAAAGCGTCACTCATATTACACATAAACCAAGTTTTTTTGTGTCGTATCCATAAAACTGATCCATTCATCCATTTGACTGACATCGGGAACAACAGCTGAGCTCCCGATACCATCACCGCTGTCGACGACGTCTCACATATTTATGACTTATGTATATATCGTTTTAGTGTTACATTTGTGCTCAAAATTATTATTTTGTATTTTGACAACAAAAATGTATAACAAAAAAAAATCAAAACAAAATCTATATAAATTTAGTCAACAAAATAAGTATAAAATATATTGTTCACCAATAAATTTAAATATTAATCTACTATTATCATCAAATTTATTATATTAAATATAACAATATTAATATATGTATGTTAGATAGTTGAATATTTTTGCAAACTACTTTTTAAAAAACACTTTAATTTTTTTTTAAATTATGATATTAATCATAAAATTAATTTTTTATCTCGAAAATATTCATATATCATTAAAAAATAGTAAATTTATAAAATCTTGTTTACTGTACTAAATATATTATCAGTGTTTATGATTTATATCTATCCTGCTGTACATTGAATGTATCAATATATAAGTATCTATATGTTGTGTGTGTGTGTGTGTGTGTGTGTGTGTGTGTATGTGTGTTGTCACTAGTGTTGGCACTTGTATTCACATCACTCATGGCTTCTTCCCAATAGTCGGTGCAATCCCTGATGAGTCTCTCGAGAGACTGTCTCATACAGTATGAGTCGATCACTGTCTACCACCGCTAGTGTATAGTATATCTGGAAAATATATATTATATTATACAGTATTATATTTAATATATCCGTACAATTTATTCATGTTTTTTATTATTTTATTACTGACTAAACCACTGATTGTATCAACGATTTTCTTTTTGCATACAAAATATGTAAAAACGTTTTCCAGATTTCAAATCCATGAAAGTTATTGATGTGATTGGACTATAAAACTAATTGGATTATAAAAATAATTACAATTTTTTAAATAGATACTGTTTATCATTTTGATTTCTATAAAAAACAGTWYAACATTTAATATATTGCAAACTTTAAAAAAGTAAATTGAAAATAAAGTTTAAAATTAGTAATATTTTTTATTGTAAATATTGTGTACTAATAAATGTAATATCATTAATTAAAATAATTCATATTTATATAAAAATGTTTAATATTATATGTAATTAAATCAGTAATTATAATTTATTTTGTTTTTTATTATAACTSCTAACATACTGTATACTCTATACTATAGAGCAAATTTATAATTTAATATTTTTTGTAAGTATAGTTATGTACTGTACTTTTATTATGATAGCTATAAGTATAAAAGTAGTTTAATGTAGTTGTTATCCATCACATAATTTTATTTTTGTTATATTGAGTTTTTAAGGGTATATATATATATATTGAGTTATTTTTGGTCATTTCGTAATCAATCACAAGACATATACACTTTTTCGGTCCATTTATTTTAAAAACATTAAATGAGCTAATATTGTGTTCATAAATTCATTTAAAGTGTAAATTAATATAATAAAAAAATTTTCTAASTATTATAAATAGATTTTTTAATAAAAAGTTATTATTATTGTAAAAAATAATTATTTTAATTTAAAATATACTGCTAATGTCATTTATATAACTATCTCTTATTTAGTTAGCAATTTAAAAATACGATAATAATAATTTTATTTATAATTTTGTGTGCAGTATATATATATAAATGATAAAACATCCCATTGAAATATAATTTAGCTAATTAAATGATGGCTTATTAAAAACGATAATAATAACAGAGTCAATGAATTGGTATTTATAGTGAATATATTATATTATATAAGTTATAAATATATATACTATACTATATAACAATGGCTTTTATTATGATTATAAGTCCATTGAGTCCAATGCACTCAATTCATTGAATTATAGAATATTCTCTCTCTATTTGAATGTTGTGTGACATTGCATGCAATAAATAACTATTCAATATATATATAATATAACAGAATATTCTAAGCGCACGAATATTATTATTATATTGTATTAATGCAAACGTGACAATCACTGTATAATACTATAACATATACTATAGTGTAGTTTTGTTGTTACTTTTGTTTGAAAGTTAATGAAATATAAATAAAATGTTTGATAGTAACAATATAAAGTAAAAATTAWTTTATTAATAAAATTATATTGTGTACATTATAATTTAATTTTTATTTATTTTATTTAAAAAACAATTTTAAATAAAAATATTTAGRATTGATATAAAATTTTACATTTATTAGTATTATTATAGATAGTTATTGTAATTTAAATTATGTTTAATTTAATTTTAAATTTTATATATATAATAGAAACTTGTTAGAAAGTTTCTAGTTTATTTTGATAATTAAATAATACTAAAATTAAAAATTAAAATTAAAAATTAATGTATTATAATATTAGTTATATTTTAAAAAACTACAAAAACTTTTTTTTTGTTTTTACTAAAACTTTTAACTCAATTCAATAATAATAATAGTTTTACTATTTTTCTTGAAAGTAGTTTTTGCTGTACTATATATTTGATCTCAAGACTGCAAATACCTATTATTTTGTTGATATCTTTTATACTATTATATTATATATATATATATATATATATATAAAGGCAAATAGTTATCATCAAAAAATCATTTATTATTTGAGCGGACAATGAAAATGTCATTCATTTCATTTACTGACAGATAGACAGTAGAAAAATAAAAGAAAAGTATTCTCAAGTATGGAATTGATGTCAATATGAGATCAGAGAGAGAGAGAGAGAGAGAGCATAAAAATTTGGTAAACTTGAGTGACATATAAGTCAAAAGCAAAATGTTTTTGATGTTTTACTTTTGGTACTTCAATATAATATCTAAACTTTAAAAAAAATAATTTGATGTGCACTTTTAATAAACATAATATTTATGTATAAAGTGATTATCTTTTACAAAATTATACTGATTTATTATTATTATAAAATGTACATTACTGTGTATAGCATTTACATGTTAGAGATAGTTATACAATTTATCGATACCCGCCCTTAACGTTTTGGCAATTTATCATATGATCCCATTAGTCACATTAATACATTTAATCTAATAATTTAAATAACTTATTTTCATTTAGTATAAGGAAATTATTTAATATTCAATTTTTAAAATGCCAATTATATAAATTTATATATACAGTATAAACTTATGTAACTTATATTTAAAATTTAACTAATAAATATACAAAAATTGTCATATTAAAAAKTAATTATTTTTAAAAGTTCAAAATTTAAAATAAATCAATATTAATTACACAATATAGTAATTATATATAGTATGAAAATTATAATATATTTAAGTTAATTTTTTAAAAAGCTAATATGTTATAATTTTTTATTTTCTTATTAGTAATTTTTAAATAATAATAATATAAATTAGAATATATTTAAAATAGATTTAAATAAACTTAATTTATTTAATAATATATTATATATGCAAATATGTCTTCAGTTTAACGATAAAATAAAAATTATTATTTAAGTATATTTTATATTATAATTTTTAAAATAAAAAATAACTTATATTTTATCAACACTTTTATCTTATAATATGGTAAAAGTTGATTGTTAGTTAAATATAACCCTATTTAGAGAGAGAGAGAGAGAGAGAGAGAGAGAGTTATGTTCATCAATCAATTGGTTTGATAGGCTTAATGGATTGCATGTTGTGTTTTAAGAGACGCACATGTATGTGATGGCACCGATACCTTTAGCTAACGTAAACGTAAACATTATAGTGAATTGATTATTTTTGAGTCTTATTATAGGACGACTCCTATATATAGCTGAAAACGACAACAACAGCTATAATAACAAGAAAATAATAATATTTTAAAGGCATATATAATTTATAGTCTTATTATTAAACATTTAGATTAATTTTTAGACTAAAAATAGACGACATTTTTGTTTAAAAGTGAATTATCAACGACAGGAAAATCTGATGAAATAAATTATGATATTTTTTCTGGAGATTAATGCCCTAAAAATGTAGATTTTATATAATATTATTTTAATATATAAATATAATCTATTAAATAAGTTATGTTTATTAAAAAATTAGTACATTTCTTAATCATTTGTAATATACAGTAAACTATTTTTTTGATGTTTAGTTAAAGTGTAACAAACAGCACATATCATATCATATATTATACTGTATATATAATAATAATTATTATTATACATAATTTATATTTTAATATATATATAATTAAATAAAAACATTCAAATATCCTGTTCATAACACAACTATCTTTTTTTATAAGCAAAGAAAAAATAATTTAATAAAAATAATTGATGTATACTAAATATTTAATAATATTTTATTTATATTTTTCTATGTAATCTAATACTATAACCAAATTGTTGTCAATATATATATGACCGAAACATTGTTGAAATCATTTTGTTTTTATAAATATATATATATTTTTGTTTTATAGTTCGGTTTTTATCTATTTTTTCTAACTCTAGTGATATATTTAACATTTTATTGATGTCTAAGCAATAAATACAGTTGTGTTCTCTGAAACAAACGGTTCAACCAATTTAATCATTTATTATTTCTAGGGTTTTCACTACAGCTATACATTATATTTCTTATCAAACAAATAGAAAGTATCATTATTTTTATTAAAAACTCTGTTATCGATAGCTAGGACTCCGATAGATAACTACAAAAACATGTAATTTTTTATTTCGGAAAAAATTATATATCAAAATACTAGAATTTATTTTTATTTTATCGATTTAACCAAATATTTCATTCATATTGCTCTCTCTCTCTCTCTCTCTCTCTCTCTCTCTCTCTCATAGTTAAAGATTTATGTAATTCAATACAAATCTATATTATTGACTATAATCTATGGTATATTATGTTTCCTATGTTTCTATGAAATCAATTATATATTTTTCTATTAAAAGATTTTTTCATATAATTATTGTTTGTTATAAATCAAAATTCTTTTATTATTGTATATTCAATATATTAAATATTGTTTGATTGTAAAATCAATACAAATTATATCGTTTAATAAATATTTTATTTATTAAAATCGTTTATTATATATTGAAAATTATTATATAAACATAATGATCTATTGATCAAAATAAAATTGTGTCAATTTTATAAATAATAATTATTATATGGTATACTTTATAATATTATATTTCAATTGTCAATATCGACTAAATTTCTAAATAAATATCTAAATTGATTGTTTGAAAATAACATTTAGCAATCAATTTTGTAAATATAGAAATTAATAATTATTAATAGTTTAATCAAAAAATATAACAATCATTTCATATCTCGTTATTATTACGATTATCATAAAATTTTTTTTTATTTATTTCAGATTTTTAATTTTTAAATTATCAAAAATATAATGAAAAGTATAATAAATGTTTTCAAATTAAYATAATTKGTGTCACGTTATAATTTGATATTTATTAACGGTTAAAAAAATCAGTATCTAATCAAATTTATACATTTATATTATAATCATCTAATATTTAGACTCAAATTCAATCTCATTATCATATAATCAAATAACAAAATTTATTACTAAATATTATATGTTATAAACAGCATTCATCTATAAACATCTTTTTTATATAAAAATACATTGAATACAACTTATAATTAATTTTCATTAATTTGTAAATTAATATATATTTATGTCGACCACAAGTCATGATGTGTATCCCAAATGGACAGTAGATTACAGAAATGTCAAATTAAAATCAAAAAATCGGACCAAAGAGATGGCACAACTGTTTGTCATTCATTTGGATTGTTTGCGCAAATCTGAGACCAAACAAATCCAAAGTCCGGATCTACGGCTCAAACACTTAGACAATACGGTCTGGTATATGACGGTTGAGCCCAAAGTCAGACAACTAGAAGAAAACGGTTCACACGACGACTATTTGAGTGTATTTTTGCATCTCAAGACCCGAAATGTTGAGCACCTATTCGGTGGACAAATTGCCAGATTTGAGGTGACAGTAATGAACACTAAAACCAATAAAATGCATTCAAAACTGAGCGAAAATCTTTACTTCACATCAATGTGCGGATGGGGATGGAAATGCTTTATCAAAAGAGACCAATTGATCGGTTCGACCAGTCGTACACTAGACATACACTTCCAGATAACTGTAACACTCRTTCAACTGAGAGATGTATCCGAATTCTGTGACAATACAGAGCTCGACATTAGCTGTTGTGGCGACTCTGCCGGCGATCATAAGATCGACATATTTAGCTTCAATCACGACTTTATTAACGA
>NW_026533189.1:1867500-1895000 GCF_028296485.1 Oppia nitens
AACATAAACTGAACACTAAAATGTCAAATAAAATACAGAACTATGAGAGAGGAAAATATATATATAAAAAAGGAAAAGCTTTCAAACTTTTTTATGTTTGCCATACAATTTGTGTGTCAAAGTTTGGATATCATTGAATCGGTACAGACATTATGTAAAGAAAGACCTGTATTTCATATGACATCAGAAAAGCTTTTTACTATTTGATGAGAGAGAGAGAGAGAGAGAGAGAGAGTTTTAAAGATTTATCATATATTTCATGTGTGTTTAAGTTTGTGAACCTTTATATTTATCGACCATTTGATGATTACATTACTTACACAGTTAGACCTAACACATCACACTTCCCGTTAAAATACATTGACATTAAAACATAAAGTTGGTGTCAAAAAGTTAGATAAATGCAATGGTTTGAGCAATAAAGTCAACTAAAATCTGCATCAATCGATTTAATTGATTTTTTCAGTGTATATACTATATGTATGTTATAAAACTTGAACTTTTACCATACGTTTGGTATTAAAAGTCAAGTAGTATATGATTTTGCTATGAGATTCATATGACAGTACATTCAATATTACTATAGTATTATTATTATTATTATTTGTTTGGATTATTATGAAAAAGACGACACAATCTATATTTATATATACATTCACTATATTCAGTATAATATGAAAACATATATTAGACTTGAAGTGTGAAATGTGAGAATAATATTGACTTCATATTCAATACTCGAAAAAAGTCATATAAAATATTATTTATATATATATTTTTATTATAAGACTTTYGACACTTTACTTCAAGTAACTATCGGTATTAAATATAATGTCTATTGAATATCATAAATATATATATCTATATATATATAATTATATAATTGTTAATAAAACAAAACAAAAGAATATTCAGAGCATATCTGTTATTTTCATATATTGTTTTTGATTTAGCTTTAGTAGTTGATCATCATTTATTCAAATATATGTTATTTTTATGCTAAATATTATATATATATATATATATATATATAAATATTGTTGTGAATTCATATAGTATGTCAGAAACGGTAACAAAAATAGTTTATTATTTGTCTATTTTGTATTCAAGATATACAGAATATATTGATATTGTGAAAAGGCAATATAATTTTTATAATAAATATCAATAAGATATATATATATATTTCAATATATAATAACTACAAAAAATAGTGTATATGATTTATGTTTGTAATGTACTACATATTATACTGTATATACTGTATATACTGTATTTAAGTGTATTTTAAAGTATATTTAAGTACAGTATTTAAAGCACGTACAGTATCTATAATTTCAGAGGTATAGCTTAATATATTGTAGTTATTCACTATCTTATATAAAATTATATAATATATGAAAAACTTGTGTCCATTTGGTGTTAATAATAAACACACAAATGTTATGTGCATTATACGAGACTTATTATTATTGAAGTCATCTCTCTCTCTCTCTCTCTCTCTCTCTCTCTCTTTCTTTCTCTATCTTTCATTCATTCCCAATGAGAATACATACTATCTTTTGAGGTGATGTTATATAAGCCATGATTTCTCTCTATTTGCCGATAAGATATTTTTGGGCAGAATGTCATAGACATCTGTTTATACACTTCTATATAAATTATTATATATATTAATATATATATATATATATATATGAAATGATAGTGAAGTTACAGTTTAGTTGGCTCCGGGCTATAGTGACGGTTCAAATTGAGGACAAAATAACACAATCGCTTGAATTCTCTACTGATTTTCAAAATATCTGAGTATAACTTTCTACTTCTATCCCCATATTTATAGTATATTATTATTATTATTATTATTATTATTATGAACTTTGTGATACACGTATATATCTTATATCATATATATATATACTGTATTTTTATAGTACTGTCCAACGTTACATAACTGTCTACATATTATCTGCAAATCTAAGCAATTTATAAGATTATGTGTACTTAAGTTATTTGTTGTTCACATCAATGAGTTTACTCAATGTATTTAAAGCAAAAATATTATATAAGAAATAAAAGAGAAATTTTTTTTGTCATATAATCTATAAATTTTACACTAATCACACAATTGTTTTTATTTTAATATTTTGGATGCCATACAATTAAGTGATAAATTATATAAATATAATTAAACATAAACTTGCAAATAGTGAGTGACTTTTATTGGCATTTATAGCACAACAAAATTAAATATTCATTTTCATAAATCAAATAAATGTTATGATTTTGGATATATATAATGTAATTTGTATATAATTTTTTTTTTAGATTTTCAAAATAAAATAAGTAAAACTTATCTAATAATAAAATAGGATTTTCATATTTAATAATAATTTGTCCCAAAAGGAAATATTATAGTTGCAAAATAAATGGCAAATTGTAAGCCCTTTTTATATATTATATTTATAATGTTATATTGAATGACATAATCTCATCAAATGAATGCACATTTGATTGGTTTATACAACAAAAYAGCACTGAAATGAAAACAATTTATGTATTATTTTTATAGAGCTATTGTATTGTATAATATCTAAAAAAAATTTAATACATATTCAATAAAAATAACAGTGAAATTTTTTTTTCGGAGACTAATCTTATCAAATGAAATGTCGATCACACAGGAGATTGCGATATAATAAATAAAATAATATATTGAATAAAGTAGATTATTATAATAATATTTTTGCAAAACAGTATATAATATAATAGATATCTAAAATTTCGACAACAAATTTAATCTCATATTTGTGTCTATCACTTATATATTGAATGCAAATAATATAAAAACATTTTTTTAGAGCTGTTTAGTCTAAAACACTACAGTATTGTTCATCAAATAAAATAACAACAGATTAATACCATTTGTATTACATATGAGATCTCTATTTGCAAATATAGATATAAATTTATATATACTGTTTGTCGACAAAACAAATGTGATATATATTTTTTTCTGGTGCCCACTCATCATAACGTATGTATATCCGACTGTCCAATCACACGGACACAAACTGTCAAAACTAACTATGATTACAGCTGTTATTAAATCCAATGTATTATTTATTTTCATCTCTACATACAGTAGTTTTTTGTTATGTTTTGTTTTCACATGTATAATATGYCATCACTGTGTATAAAGATGCGGGTGCGAAATGTCTGCATACATATATTATATCATATTTWTATATGTGTGTGTGTGTGTGCCGTATCTTTCATTTGCTGCTTATATATGGGTTTATGTCAATCAAGTGTTGGTTTGGTTCCCCATATTGTGTACTCTCTATTAGAGGGGAAGGGCTGAAATAGAGAGAGAGAGAAAGARAGAAAGAGAGAGAGAGAGAGAGAGAGAGAGAGAGAGAAGAAAAGGGAGACTATTTATGGTCTGAATAAGTTGTGTGAGTCATACAATTACTGATATCTACATACTCTGTATGTGTGTGTGTGAGAGTGTGTGTTAATATTATATATGAAATGCCATATATTTTTATGGTGTGTCGACTCATATGTTTGTCCATATCATTGGAGTGAAGTCGAAAATATTTGGCAGTAATAATAAACTGATGGCAAAAATAGACAATCAATGAGTGAATTGCATCGACSGATGAGAACTCACTGACCATTCATTTGCACACTTGTGTGGCCAACAATTGGATGGTTTTAGGAAACGATAAGCAAAGGCCATACAAGTTATAGTCCAATATATTGAACTAATCTCTTACGAGAGCTACAGCTAGTCTACAGTATATATCTATATATAGAGTAAATATATCCTAAAAAGTTAGRCAATAAAAGTGTGCGAAACTATTGAAAGCCAATAATGCATTTGTTTGGTATCGACCCTTTCATTAAGGGTTTTGCGCTAAACTTTTAGGGCTGTATTGAACAGCCAGTTAATGACTGGTTTGGGGTCCGAGTTATGTGTCTGAAAGTAGACAGTGATGAAGGGATGACGGCATGTATTTGCCTTATTTGAAGTGTTAATTGATTTTGAAAGTAACGTCTACTTAACGCAAACACATGCAATACACTCTAATAAAGTAAGACTAAGTGCTAGTAATTCTCTATTTTGTTGGACCACGAGTTGACTTTTTTCTCCCCATCTAAGGGATCGGTAGTTGTTTTGATGATGACCTGACAAATGTGTTTCTCAATAATGTCCATCAATTTATATTGAGATAAACATCAATATTGCTCTAAATTATAGCTAACTACAGTATAGTATAGTAAAAAAATTGTTGCAACTAATACAGTTATTATTTACACTATTTATTTATATAATAATAATAATAATATAAGTTTGTAGTTTATAATAATAAGTTAATTAATAATAATTAAATACATTAGGAAATAAATTTAGAATTTTTAAAAAGTAAATTAAATAGAAAACAGTAACTTAGAATTTATAATAAATGTTATCACATTTTTGTTTAATATTCTAGTAATTGTGTGCCAAAAAAACTAATTCATAAATATATTTTACTAAAATTACATTATTGTATAAACAATTTATGTAAAATTAGTGATTTGGGATTTGATGTTATCTCGTTTTATTACATCAAAATCCATCTTTTTCTATATCATATACACTATATATATATATATATATAATAATAAATTTTTTTTCTTGTACTACATAATCAGTCACAWGTTGTAAATGTAATTTATTTTCTAATCTATGTGTGTATTGGATTTAGTGAGTGAGTGAAAGATTGCTGGCATTAAATAAATTTATTACAAATACTGTAAACATTTCTCTAATATATATATATTGTGTATATATATATATATATTATGTATATATATACTTTAGTAAAGTTAAAATATATATTATATTTATGTATTTTTTATTTTAGAAAAAACAAATTATGTTTGAATAAATTATTAGAYGAATTGCAAATGTACATATATTGCAAATATATATATAAATAACTTTTCAACAATAAACACTTGATGTATATGTAATAAAAATAATTTTAATAATTCACTAACAATTGTCTATATATGAAAAATAAATCTTGTTGTGTATTGTTATTATTAATTATTAAAATGTTATAAATGTTTAAAATTTATAATCATAGAAAAACATGTTTTATACTAAAATAATCTACTATTTTGTGCAACAAATCAMACACACATACATATACACATACATATATACAYACACATACATACACACACATACATACACACACATACACACATACATACACACACATACACACACACATACACACACACATACACACACACATACACACACACATACACACACCTACACACACACATACACACACATACACACACATACACACACATACACACACATACACACACATACACACACACACATACACACACACATACACACACATACACACACAYACACACACATACACACACATACACACACATACACACACATACACATATACACTCACATACAMACAAATGCACAAAACATGAGACGAAAAAATTKATGACAAATAACACTTGATATTTAATTTGAGTCTAAAAATCACTGAATGTGTAGATATCTGATATGATATTCAKWGATATCAAAGCAAATACTGTATAAAGTGCCAGAAAATGATAACAAAAAAATTTGAGACTCAATTTGCATTCACTTTGCATTAGTACTGTTTATATCAACTATTATTTGATAATTCGTTTTTATATATTTATCTGAAGATCATCTACCAGTGCTCACTATTTTTTATCTAAACATCATTATTTGATGATATTATATATACAKTATAGATATTCATGTTTAATATATTAGCGTTTTATGTTTGCTTATATTGTTAATCAAATCGTATGAAATAACAATATGATATAAAAATGATGTTTGATTTTGTATCGTTTATATGAATATATTTATATATATTTTATATACAATTAGAATAATAAGTTTAATAAAAACAAATATTTGACATACAGTAGAAGTTAACAAGTTTTATATTTGTCAAATAAAATAGTAATTAAATTTTAGTGTCATATTTATTTTGAATTGTTATTCAAATATATGTAGAGTTTTTTTTGAAAATCTACATAATCTAGTTTTTTGTTAATTTAAGTAATTTGATATTTGTTTTAWTAACAAATAACTTATTTTTTCTTAAWTCTTATCATATAAATTATATGYTAGTTTGCATAATATTATGTGTTATTTTTTTAGTTTTTTTAAACATAAAACTTATAGTGATATTTAGTGCAAATTGCAGAGCATTATACTTAATTATCAATCTTATYCCATATAATGTAATACAAACTAATTTGTGTAATAAATATTAAAATAATTGCTTAAATTAGAAAATTGCAATATTATTATAATCAGCCGTTAAAATAAATGACAGCTAAAATGTGACATTTGCTGCAATTAAATATTTTTCTCTATTCATCAATTTGTTTTCTAACAGTGAAAACAAGTCTCAAATATATTTTGAGTGAATGAGTGAATGAGTGARTGAGTGAGTGAGTGAGTGAGTGAGTGAGTGAGTGAGTGAGTGAGTGAGTGAGTGAGTGAGTGAATGGATGAATGAATAAGTGTGTGTGTGTTGTATGCATATAGAAAACTGTTGTGTCATATGTATTGGTAGCTAAGCTCAGGGGATTAGAGTCATTGAGTCAGTCAGTGTATTCAATAGTAAAGTGTATATAGAAATCTAGGGGAACGGTAGGGAACCCCAGGAATGAGAGTCATTAGTGTTATAAATGGATATATTCTGTACGTACTTGTGATGAGAGAAAGTTGAATATATTGTATGTCTCTCTTCCCCTACATTTCTCTCTCTCTCTCTCTCTCTCTTTCTTTAGTTATTTCTCTCACTCGATGTTAATTCAGACGACTTTAAGGGCTAACACCACATAAGATAACTGTGCTCTCTATCAATGTATGTCTGCAACATTGGGACACTAGAAATAAATGTCACAAATTGTCTGAATATACTATATATACTGTATTAACAATAAATGTAAAGAATTTCTAATTACAAATGACAACAGAAAATGTTAATATCTGTTGACATAAAAACAATGACAACAATAATACAGTTTTACTAATAAAAATAAAACAGTAATAACAGTGACATTGGATGAGAGAAAAGTTAGTAATTATAATAACGAAAGATCATTACATTTAGACAACACATTAGGCAAACTATTTATATATATATATAAATACCAATCGGAGTATAAATTAATAAATAGATAACTTTTATTAACATTGAACTACAATAATAATAATAATAATAATAATAATAATAATAACTATAATTATAATAAATATTTTATAGACAAATTGTATCAACATTTTTGAAATAGTTGTTAAGATTTTGTATAATTGTGTTTAAATAACATATAAATATAAATAAATTAAATGTTTTCATATGATTAAAAATTATAATATAATAACATTCAAAAACTATTTGATTAAATATAGATATTTCATTTTAACTAATATTATAGTTTAAAATTACAAATTAATATGTTTCCTAGGTATTTTACTTGTATAAACTAAATAATGTATAATGTTAATATATTATATTGTTTTAACATATTTAATTTATTGTATATTATGTAAATGTATTTTATGTTTATTATAATTTATAGTATTTTATTTGCATTAACATAAATATAATATTTTAAATAATTTATGAAATTTAAAATAATTATTTACAAATTTATTAAATWCTATTTATCTATCATATCATTTTTTTTGTTTTTATTATAAATATTTACATTTCTATTAATATAATATATCATATTATAAAAATCAATATAAATAACAAATAAAAACATTTTCAATTTATTTAATTATGTTTGAAATACATTATAATATTGAGATAAATGTCAATTATATTATTACAATTATCATTGTCTACATAATAAATAAAATATAATTTACTAATAAATTTCAATAATTAAGCTCAAAATAAAAACAATAATAGCAACACAACTAATGATAAATTTATAAGATGCACATTAAATAAAGTATTATAACAATTATAGTTTGTAGTATTTATTAGATTAACAAAACTTACACTTTTACTAACAATTAAGTTTTTGATGAGAAAATCATACAAACATTTATTATATATACTAAAAGTTAATAAACAAACAAAAAATAAGTACATTAATCTTTGAAATATGAGATTATATATAAAAATACTAAATTACAGAATATTCCTAACATTCAGGATATTATTAAACATAAATCTAAAATTTAAAATCATAAATAAAAATAAAGTAATAAATACTTTACGGACAGAGACTTAATATGCTATTAGTTTGACTATCGATTCAATCGACTCCTAATCCAAAGTAATGGCAAAAGTCTACACAAAAAAGCTTTTCATTTATGGTTTGTCTCACTTATAGTGAATCGACATTTAAATCTCCGATATTTGCACAGAACTTACATACATACTGGTGATGGTGTGGTCCAAATGGGAACACATTTATATGTTTGAGGAATCCTTAATATATATACTAAAAAAACAAAATATTACATAAATAGTGAACCATTAAGCAAACCTCGTATAAGCAATAAGGACTGACCACTAAAAGGCCATACAAATAGCCCTTTCCAATAGCATACAAAAAATCCTAATCTCAATCTAGAGCTCAAAACTCTAAGTGTATTAAAACAAATGGTTTGCTTTTGGAAACAGTCATATCTTTTCCTTGTATTTCTTAACTCGTATTGTAAATCAAGTGTCTGTTTGTGTATTTTTGGGAAACAGTATACCATAAGTACTGGCAGTTTAAAGATTTGACTTAACAAACAAACGAGTTATTTTCAGTAAAACATACCAGTGCTGCATATATACAGTATTGTATATTCAATAAATATACAGTACTTAAGCTAATAGACACCAATAACTCTTGATTACCATAAATTTATATAAACTTTTATTTATACTGTATGTTGAGATATACTGAAAAATATATACACAAAAGAAAAAAATATTTATATGAATCATAATAATCATAATCATCATAAAAATAATGGTAATCATAATGTTTTAAGTTATAATATATATCAATAGATAGTACACAATATAGTACTGTATATTTGCTGCCTTTATTCTTAAATATACATAAAAATACAAAAACCATAACCATATTTAACTAAAGATATTATTTATTAGATTAAATTTTTTAAATATAAAATAAAATACTATATTTATGATTGATATTAGCAATTAAAAATAATGCAATATTTTTGTAATCAATACTATTGTTTGTTTAATACTATTGGGAGATAAAGAAAGAGAGAGACTGATTGAATATAATAGGCAATAGTCATTATTGGTCCCAATTTATATAAGAGGGCCCAAACTCTGTTGGGATTAACAAACAAATACAGAGAAAACTTTATTATAGATATAAACACAAACGTATTGAATGTGTGATCAGTTTGAATGGCATTTTCTGTACAAAACACACACACAATATGTTACTCAATGGTATCCAAAGTCTCTCTCTCTCTCTCTCTCTCTCTCTCTCTCTCTCTTGTCTCACAAAAACCGCTGCATTTGTTATACAATAAAAGAGATTCGCATTCAAAGTGAGAGACAATTATATTGTGTGATACTTATTGCCAATGCTTTTGAAGAGACATTGTTTTCACTGATAGGCAAAAACAACAACAAAACTCGTCAACCGATTGCCAACATCTGGATCTCAAACAGTCATACAATCTCTCTCTCTCTCTCTCTCTCTCTCTCTCTCTCTCTCTCTCTCTCTCTCTCTCATTTCTTTCTTTCTTTCCTTCATTTATTTAAGTCTAATAATAAACTTTACTCTTCAGTGAATTTGTTGTTAAACTTAAAGAGTTATCTCATTTTGTGATAGCAATCACAGAATTAATTTAATTTAAATGTTTTATATTTAGTTAATATGCATTTGATTTGTTTTGGACGTAATCTTAAATAAAAGTATTTTTATATTTTGCTGACAATTGATTTAACAAAGCGTTGTATAAATACAGTAATATTTATTGCAAACTATAAAAACTAGATATATTGGTATTATATAAAATATTATATAAGATTAAATTTMTGAAATAATAAAAATAAAATAAAATTGTTATAAATAAAATCTAATTGTGGTAATTATAGTGAAAATAATAGCTTAAAATTTATTAAACTCATATCGTTTATATCATATCGAAAAATTGTGTCACAAACACAACGCGACTATATATTGCAGTATAATGTAAACTATAAATTATTTTATAGATACAGTAAATAGATATAGTATTTATAATATATATCTATACCATATCTATTTATATATATATATATATATATATATATATATATATATATCTATAATCGATTATTTCACATATAATATATATTGTTATTATTTTGAATCAATGAGTTGATAGTATAAAAAAAAGTTTTATCAAAGATTTTGCTATTTTGTTGCTCATCTTCTCATTCAATGCAAAAAAAAGAGAGCAAAAGATTTTTTGTTTTTTTTTGTTCATTTATTTTACAGTAAATCTGATAAACCATTAATTGCAAAAAGATAGGGATAGACGAGAGAGAGAGAGAGAGAGAGAGAGAGAGAGAGAGAGAGAGAGAGAGAGAGAGAGTCTAATGTCAGTGTCTAATGATTTTATTTTGTTTTTTTTCGTTAGTTTGTTATTTAGTTATTCCTTCCCTTTTTATTTTTCCGCTGAAAAATTAATAAACTATTAAACGGATCGGAAACTCGTACTCAATACGGTGTAACAAAATAATAAACTTTTTTTTTATCAAAACGATTGAAAATTTTGATTATTTTCTTGTGATAATATTTTAACTAAACAAAAATTGAAAAAAAGTGAAAATCAATTATATATATTTTTTATAATAGTCTATAATATATTATAAAGTAATTTATTGTAAAATACATTTGCCTTAGTTTTTATTATCTATACAATATATACTATGTATTCATTATTTAAATGTTTAATAGAAAATAATTTTATCCMTAAAGAAGATATTAAATAATTAAATAATTTTTTTGCAATAAATCTCTTTTACTAAAAAACAAAAAACTCATTAAAACTTTTCTCTCTGTATATCTAAATATATTGTTCTCTCAAATATGGCTTTACTATCATATTATTAATAATAATAATAATACTAAACGATAGTATAGGGATATACAGCACAATATATAATATATAAATAAGTCTGTGCTCTGAATATTATTGAGTTATATTATATAACTTATATAACAGTGAAATTAGTTGACAACCGAGTGATACACCCTATAGATGAGTCGCTTATAATTAATTGTGAAACGGCTTATCTTTACTATAGAAAAATACTCTCTCTCTCTCTCTCTCTCTCTCTCTCTCTCTCTCTTTCACACACATTCTCATCGCTATTCACTATAATATAACTCCCGGAGCCGCTCAATATAGCACTCCCAGAGCTCTATACAAAACTATTCCTTATTACTTCAATAATACTTATTGTTAGTTAGTTAGTTAGAGTTATATAACAGTGCAATACGTTTATGGCATTTATTAAAGCCAAACTATTTTAGTGCACAAACAATGAACTAACAGTAAAATTACATTCCATATGCAACTTAAATCCTAAATATATAGTATATATGGGATTCATAGAGTCAGAGGAATGGGATGTCGGCGCTAACGTCACCATAAAATTCGCCGACAAATATATATACAATTCTCAAGAGTAGATAAGCCAAGTGATGCTAGATTTTATCGGTGGGAATATAGATGTAAAAATGAGACAACACTTCAAACAATTGTAATATTTCTCTTTTTTTTTTGTTTAACAAATCAAATATTAATTAGTATATATTTTACTCATAGATATAAAAAATTATTCGTTTCTATTATTTTTCAATATTTTTTTAAGTATTAGATAAATAAATATCAAATATATTATATTAATGTAAGTTTTGCTTACTTTGTTGATCACAACTTTGTATCCGCAAACTAGCGGTAAATTTCTGGACAATTGTTTCGAGGAGATCGGCTCCTCTTCATCAGCAGTGATGGTCAACTGAGGGTCAGACCTGACACTTACAGTTGCCTTAATAGCCATAAGTGAAGTCAGGGTTAGGAAGAGATATGTGATAATTGGTATCATATGTGATGTTAGGGTTTGCGTTACAAGTGTTTAAATGTTTTAAATTTATTTATTTACAATTATAACATAAAATTCACATAATATTCTGTTGGCAAGTTGTATATTATGTGAATTTTATGTTATAATTGTAAATAAATAAATTTAAAACATTTAAACACTTGCTTGTAACGCAAACCCTAACATCACATATGATACCAATTATCACATATCTCTTCCTAACCCTGACTTCACTTATGGCTATTAAGGCAACTGTAAGTGTCAGGTCTGACCCTCAGTTGACCATCACTGCTGATGAAGAGGAGCCGATCTCCTCGAAACAATTGTCCAGAAATTTACCGCTAGTTTGCGGATACAAAGTTGTGATCAACAAAGTAAGCAAAACTTACATTAATATAATAATGAGTGTCGACAACTACAAAAAACTTAATAAATTAATAATCAAATATATTAGTTTTCTGTTTGTTAATATATTATTTAACAATGTTTAATTTAATTAGCACTAAATAATTAAAATAATACAAAATTACAGTTTTAATTAAATATTTTTATGCGGTTAACATTACTGTAAAATTTAATTTGTCGTTAATTTTTAAAATTAAAGTAATTTTTTGTTATTTGATAAAATATGTAAAATAATTTCCCAGAATTTAATCATTTGGTTTTATATTATCCATATGTTTGTCGCAAATTGTTTGATTAAAATCTGATGACTTCAGCACCTAATTTAATGTTTTAATGTTGTTAAATATTATTTAGTTAAACATATACTGTTAAAAAATATGGTGAAAATTATGTCTAATATATATTTGCTAAATGGTGTGAACTGTTGTGTAAAACTAAAAATTTTTAGTCAAAAAATTTTCCCTCTTATCTATTAAGTCGTCCACAAAACCGCCGCAAAAATTCTTGTTAAACTCATTTAATTTTATTATTTATTTATTATTTAATAATTCTAATGATATCTATTTTTAGAGATATTATTATTTTAATTTTTAACATTTAAAATAAGTTCAAAATACTAATGTAGAAAATTTGTAATTTATTAAATACATATGAATGTAATGATAATAATAATAAAAATAATAAAAATATTTTGCGACAAACAATTTACTATAATCTCAACTCTTTCACATAATACTATAGTTTCCCGACAAAACTCTTATCGTTAAATAAATTAATGATAGATATATATAAACAGCATATAAGATACAAAATAAATGTATCATAACTTTTATCTCAACAATATATTCATAATGAAATATTTTTGTTGTATAGTTTGAAAATATATAATATATACTGTATTTCGTATTAAACTTAGTGAACACAATATGTGGGATATCTATGTAATAGTGGGGTCAGTGCCACACACATACACTCAGACAAGTGACAGATATTTTTAGGTAAACCTAAACCAAACATACATTTTTTGACTGCATTGGTTAGCCCACATACCCTAATCAATCATTATTATGATATGCACAAAGTTAAAGGAGAGGCACACATATCATGCAATCCACCCTTTCCTTTAGGCTTAAAAATATATGATATTTTATCATAGTTTGCATCATAAATGAGCCGTACGTATGGATCTCAACCATTACTGGCGCTGTCTGTGTCGGCTCTCATATGTAATTACTACACATATTTTTATGAGTAATAATAATAATAATAATAATAATAATAATAATAATACCCGTATTATATAAAAGAAAATTTATGAACATTTTTAAAGCAAACACTGAAGCCATAAATGTAGTGACAATTTATTGTTTGATACGCTATGAGAAAGATATTTATGCCTAACATTTGTCTCGCATTTTAATATTCATTAAAATTTTTAAATAACTTTTACTTAACATTTATACCGCACAGTATATACTGTATAACCTTAATATATATTTTATATAGCACTTTATTGTTTGAATATAAAACTCATTATAAAATAGCAAATATATGGAAAAATTGACAAAATATACTAAATTTTTGTCCTCTCTTTTGTTTGCTTTTCTATATACAGTACACTAACTTAGTATTATATCTAATATAATATTTCTGTATATTAGTAAATGTGTGCACAAAACAAATGAATGCAAAATTCAAATAATAAAAGAGTCCATTAGTTTTATAGTAAACTTAAACAGAATACAGATTATTATTATTATTATTACTACTACTACTATACGGTTATTATCGTCAACAAAGGGACAGTTAGTTATTAACATTAATTGATTTCATAAAATGTCAAAATTTTAAGCTTTTTAATTGCAAATAATTAAATTTATTTTACATGTTTTTAAAAAGTTATTGTTTATACTGTAGGCAAAATAATTGCACAAAATGCTAAATTACCAAAATAATAATAATAATAATAATAATTGAATTTATAAATAACATTTTTTTACTAATTAAAAAGCATTTATTATAACAATCTTTTTCGACACAATATGTTTCTCTGATTATTATAACAACTATGATATTATATAATTCTTTACTTGTAATCTAAATATAGATTTTTAAAATGAAATTTTTCACAAAAATATGTTATTTCATTACACGTTCTTTCGAAATGAAAAATATATATATATATATGATATTTGACACAAACAAAAACTTTAATATTATATTTGTTTTTCAAATTATACAAAATAGCTTAAGTATTTTATACAAAATGTATTATATATTGAATAAATTAAATTTTCTCAATGTTTGATATTTCAATATAAAACTAATCAATCAAATTTTGAGCACTTTTTCTGTTTGTTTGTATGAATTTAGTGATATTTGTAATCTACAAGTCGTTTCATAAGTGATCTCAAGTCATAGCAAAAGAGGATTTATACTAAAAAAGATGTTTCATTTCAAATAAGAAAACTTGAGTTTAATAATAATTTTAATATATATATATATATATACAGAATATATGCAATACTTATATATTTGAATCTTTATTTTGTAAATCAAATTTAATACAAAATGTTATAAACATTTCTTATTCGGAGTAAAAATCAATTTCAATTTGAATTTAATTTATGATACAAATCTCCAAAACATCAACAAAGTTATGGAAGAGAAAAATTAAAATCATTTTATTTATAAATGAAATAATAAAACTTGACATTAAAACATATGTTTGTTTTTGTCATTTCAATATCACATTTATATTTATGTTTTATTGTTTGTGAGAAATTTTTTGACAGTAATCTAATTATAATATCATTCAAATTTATTAGTTTTATATTTGATTATTGATGTATACAGTATTTATTTAATGTTTAAATATAAAACAAGTTTAAAAGTTAATAACAAAGATATAACTTATTTAATTATTTTTAATGTTAATATGTTTTATTAATTTAGTCAAATAATGTTTTATAATGTTAATATGTGTTAATTTAATAAAATAAACAGTATTTTATTTTTTAAATAATTTATTTCATAATTTTATACAAATATTAGTTTCATTGTAATATAGATTAAATTTTAAATATAAAATAAAATATAAATTGTAATTTTGAAAAAATAAAGTAAATAAAACAAATATATATTCATTAAATTTTATAATATATCAATRAATATAATATATATTTTTAATGTAACATTTATTTACTTTGTATGTAAATTTATTATAATTAACTGCAAACAAACATTAAAAAAAATTAATGTAAAATATTAGATGTAAAACATATTAAAAATAATTTATAAGCAAAAGTTATTAAAAGTCATCATTATTTGTTTTAATCTTATRAAATATTWAAGYAGTAAATAACAAYATAAACAATATATTATACTATTATTTATAAATTGAATATTCAATTAATAAAAATCAAATTTAAAATTATATCATTATAACAACTTTTTATATTTATATTGCAATAATTTTTAATGTTTTATAAAAGTATATTTTTAGTATATAATTTATATACATTTACTATTTCCTTAAATACATATTATAAAGTTTAATCACATTTTATATGTCAAAAACRATAGTTATTAATGATTTGATTTCATGTCAACTTTAAAAACTTTACATTTATTTTTTTTGTTGGGCGTAGAGTTAAGTGAAAGCAACGGTACTATAATATGTCATTAGATTATATCATATATTTTTATTATACATTATAATATCATTTTGTCAAATATTAAAATGAAATGTTTTATTTAAAATAAAACGTTTTCTAAAAATATATTTAATAATAAATAAATTTCATTTATAAGCTATAATATCCTGATATTTGCAATTTTTGTCAATATTTATGAATACAATTGATTGATGAGTTTATTGATATTAAAAAAATTATTTTAATTAAAAAGCGTGGTTTTATTACGTTTAAAATATAAATTACTAAATATGATGTTTATTTATTATATTTAATACAGTAGTTATTAATGTATATTTAAAAATATTAAACAGTAWAAACTTAAGTTTATATGATAATTAAATTRTTGTTAAATTTTAGTGAAATATTGATATTTAAAAGTTATTTTTTAAYATAAAGTATTTATAATTTACATATTATGATAACAAYATTATAAAATTTCAATGGCTTTCAATGTWTACCAGCAAATGCTGAATGAGATGCYAATAAARTCTGATTTSATATTTTATATRTACATATAATATTAGTATTAAAAATTGTATWTGTTTTTAATGACAATATTTAATAAATACTTACCCAATGAGTGCATGAAAATAAAATATAAAAATTATAATACAATAATTATGATWTTTTTAATTAACTTATTTTTTYCTATAAATGTCAAGATTTATAATAATCATAGTATTTGKRMAMAATATTATTAATATACAACWGGGTATWTAMTAAATATATTGTTTGTGGGRAAAAATCATAATAAATTCAATGAATTATAAATATATTTGTTTCTTTTAGTTTAATATAACTAACATTTGGTTTTAGGCCGCAATGGGAAACGAGATATTCACATAAAATTGATTATACAAATTACATAATATTATTTTTTATTGTTTTCTCAGATCAAATTTTGTATAATTTATTTATCTATATATATATATATATATATATATATATATATATATATACTACAGTATAACTATGTGTGTGTTATGTATATGTGGTAAAGTGTATGTGTTGTGTGCAAAACTCATTGATTGAGTAGATATTGATTACTATAATCATTGTGCAAAACCATGACATAAATGGGGTAAAGTATTTAATATGATTGAAGTGAATATATATGTTGAAAAAAAGTAAGAGAAAGTGAGTGAATGAGAGAGAGAGAGAGAGAGAGAGAGAGAGAGAGAGAGAGAGAGAGAGAGAGAGAGAGAGAGAGAGAGAGAGAGATAGTAAAATCATTTGAAATATTTTAACATTTCAATGAATTGATGCTCAGATTGTATAAGAGATGTGATATACAGTATATATAGGGTAAGCAATGGGGGAGAGTATGATAGAGTTGAAATCAAAAACGATATAAAGTGAGAGCAAAATAACCCAAAATAATTTGAATGGCAGTGAATTATTTATAAGCACAGTTATATATATAAATTATATATATACTGTATATATGGAAAGGCATACAATGGTAAGTGTGCTGAACCAATGGTTGGACCAAATTGATGATCCATTAGATATATTACAAGCAAATTCCCTATATTTCAATCTACACTTCATTTAACTTTTATAAGATTTTTTTTGGACAGAAATGAAAATAAAAATTGCTTATAAAATAAATGGAAATCAATTGAATGTTTTGCTAAAAAAGATTGCAATTTATACATTAAATTCATTGCTTAACTTTAGGCCATTGATAATGTTTGTCAAAATATACTTTTTATAGTTGTCATTAAATTATGTCAGTTAAATTGTTATATAAATTTTTTAAAATGCACTATAATAAATGTATAATATTTTTATTCAAATTAATAATTATTTTATTGTTTAAATAAAGTATTACATATTACATTTTTAATGATTATCAATTTATTAACAATGATTTATTAATTTGCTATGTATTATATCATAAATTATTTAACGATTATGTTTAAATAATTTTTTAAAAATAATTTATGCATTAAAAATATTAACAATCAATAGTTTTACATTTTAATGCATACAATGCTACTAAAGTTTTATATAATTTTAGTATACTTTATAAAACATTTATATTTTTGTTGTCAAAAAATATAATTTATATAAATTTATATATACTGTACACTACAGTATATTTACAGTATTTATTTTTGAAAAGCAATATTACTTTATAAGGGCTCTCCTGTTGCAAAAAAATAACTATATCTTCCAATATGTATTGAATATACAATTTCTTATTATTCATAAACCAGTTTTTTATATATACTCAAACATCAGATATTTTCAATACAAAGTTATATACAGTATATCTCACAAATCCCGGTGCGCATTGATATACAGTTAGTATTGAGTGATATACTACTGTATATTAAAAAATCTAAATCACAAACACAACATTCAATAGGTTTTAGCTCTTATTCATACAACTATAACACACAAAACACAAAAGTTTTATTTGTATATTCAACTTATATATAAAATAAATAAATATATTGTATATGTTATCAATTTTTTTCAAATTGGAAAAATATTTTTTTTCAATATTAGGTTTTCATTATACAGTACTACTGTGTTTTCAAAATATAATATAAAATATTGAACTGATTTTATAGGTAAAAGATTATTTTAATATTAAAAATATATAAATATGGTCTATAATTTTGTAAACAAATTTATTTTATWTAAAATATATATTTTGTTTATCATTTATTGTATTGTAAATTACAAACAATTATTATAATGTATTAATAACACATACAATACTTTGATGTTTTGTAAGTAAACTATCTTTTGGGCGAAAATTTATTACTGTATTCAACAAAAATTTAGTAAACATTAAAAGATTAATAATTACAATGTTTTTTTAAATAACAAAAATGCTAAACAAAAATGTATTTAAAATATTATTTTTCAATAATAAATATCAAAATTTTAGTTCAATAAAGCATGTAATTATGTGTGTTGTGTACAGATAAATAAGGTAATGTATATCTATTTTTAAAAAATTATAATATATTAAAATACAGTACATTATTAAAATGAAAACTTTGTTTTAAAAAAATTTATTATGTAGATTAAAACATTAATAATAACAATAATATTCATAATAAACATTAAATATTATTATGTAGCAAACATTGTGTGGACATTATTATAATATATTTTATGTAATGCCTGTTATTWTTACAATACCGTATATACTTATTATTCAGCATTTTATTGTAAATTATATTTATTGCTGTATGTATAACATGAAAATTTGTGGTTTAGTGTAAAGYATGATAAAAATGTATGAATCACTATATAAACAATTTTTATTATAATTTATGTTATTATTATGATATCATGAGCTCCCAAAATTGTCAGACATATTTCAAATTATGTTTTTTCTAGTATATATATATACAAAMTTTTAATAAAAAAAACTATTTGTTGTGCAGTATAATTTTTAAAATTGTTTATATAAATTATAATATATTGTAAAATATTTCATAGAATATTTAATTTCATTTTTTAAAAACTATACAACATTTATATTATTATTATTTTTTGCAATAATACTCTACTAGATTTGATAAATTTTTAGTTACAGTAATATGAGTTAAACCAAAAAAAAACCCGCAACTAATATATTATCACATGAGATATAAAAAACATGTTGAATTTATATCCCTGTCCTCCTACTCTCTCTCTCTCTCTCTCTCTCTCTCTCTCTCTCTCTCTCTCTCTCTCTCTCTCTCTCTCTCTCTCTCTCTCTCTCTCTCTCTCTCTCTCTCTCTCTCCTCCATTCATTAGATATATTATATGCAACAATAGATATATATACACCAAATCAGACATATGAATACCAGTGTCAGTGAAAGAGCACAAAACAAAAATATCGATGAGAGGAAAGAGGGGGAGGTTTTCGTGGATCTGATAGTCAGGAAATTGGGTTCAATTTTTGTCAATAGTCTTATAATATCGACGTTTATTAATAACGGTTATTATGCTGACCCAACTTTTTCTTTTTATTTCTCTCTATAGTATTAAAATTAATTAATAGTATTATAGATAATAATGAGAATATATATTCTTTTATATGAATAATGATAGCAAAGATTTTTGGTTAGTTTTTATGGTCGATCATCGATAGGAAAAACATCCCATAAACTCACACATCAAAAGTTTTTATGTATTGTTTGCTAAAAGCATTTATAACTTATTATCGCCTTTTCTTTAATTCAATTAATACAACTCATGTTATAATTAATTTTTAGTTAATAATATATATATAATTCTAGATATATTGTAGTGACTACAGTGTAGTCATTAATAACTGCAATATAAAAAATAGGTTACTATTTAATATTTTGAAACATATGTATTGAAACTATTCTATAAATACATAGAAAATGAGATTTAAAATAAATTAATAATCTGAGATTTTTAAATATATGATAGTTTAAATAAAACAGATTTTATTTTTATAAATATATAATAGTGTAATCAATTTTATTAAGTATTATAAATTGTTTGATTAAACTTCACAAACATATGCAAAACAATTTTCTATTTCTCTGTTGAAACCATTTTTCTTACTTTTTTTTGTTGTGTAGAAAAAAAATTTCTTCAATTATTTATTAAACAAATGCATTCAAGTATTACAATAGACTATTATATTGTTGTCATATAGTTCACTGGATTTTATAAATTTTCTATTAATATAATAAAAAAAGGAGTTTCTTATATTAAATTCATATCTGTATATATAAAACGATACGGATTTCGTGTCTAATAAGATATTTAATATAATATTTGGCATAAATTTGATTATTTTTAATTTCAAAATAAAAAATAATTTTTAAAGTTTATCGTATTAGTTATTACAATAGTAGTTATTAATTACAATTACAAGTTAATAATTATTTATTTATTATGAGAGAGAGAGAGAGAGAGAGTTTGGTTTGCAATTTAATCCAATACACAAATATTTACTGTTATGAGTCATACATTACATAAAAATAAGTTATTTTCGTTGTGGGGTTTGTTTGCAACCAAACGAAAAAAAAAACAGTTAGTTTTTAGTGATGATTATGAGGGAAGGCATCGATGCGGACAATCATTTCTTATGATGTTGTGTGTGTGTGTGTGTCAGTCAGTCAGTCAGTCACTGAACAATGTAAGAGCTCATCGACGAGACATACAGTTAGTGGTCAGTTGTTTAGCTCAAAGACACTAATAATAATAATATGATAGTTGTATTGGATTTGTTGGGTTAGGTTTGCTGTTAGTGTTTTTTTTTCAGGTCTTACTTTTTGTCTCTGTATTATACATTTTGATACTTATTTTTTTATTATTATTATTATTGAGCAAAACTTAACAACTTTATAGTAAAACAAAAAAAAACAAAAACTTTTGTTTTCTAACAACAAAAAATTGGATTAAAAAAAGTGCCAATGGATGCGCTCAGAGGAATAGTAGGTTTTTTTTTTGATGTTGTTTTYGGTTAAACATAGAAAAACAATATTGTTTGTGACAATCCGTTGACATACCCGTCCAAACTATTGTCACATCAMTCAACTAACAACAAACAATTGGTTCAATAAATATCACATAAAAAATGATTGCATTTTTAAAAAAAAATGTCTTCAATTTATCAATAGTGATGTTCAATAAATATCACTAACAAATACTTCATGATATATATATATATTTTTAAAAATTCAAAAAAAAATAATCTTTTATTTATATTATTATATTTAAGATAATTATTAATACAGTACTAAAGTATAAAATATTTCTATATGTATTATTTTTAATATTAAATTGTTAAAATGTATTAAATTATAAATATTTTTGTTTGCAAATAAATTATAAAAAATAAATAAATAAATAATATTATTTTTCAATTATTAATTTTTCTATATATATATATATATATCAAAAATTATTTTATTATTTAGCAAAATTGCAAAACTGTTTTTTGATTTTGTAATTATTATTTGTTGTAAATTAAACGTTATTWTAAAACGTTTGCCGCCATCTGATGATAACAATATGTTTATTTAAAAAATAATAATGTCTTAAATAATTGGCGCAACATTTGACAATCAAAAAAAACGTTTTTACTATAATTGCATAAAACTATTGACACATACAATACATTAGTATTTTTTACCCATTGATTCAAATGTCAAAAATAAAATCAGAAACCAGTGTTTTGTATGATTTTTGTGTTTGTTTGACATCTAATGACCAAAAAAAAAATTGCAGTTTTTTTATATACAGTTTTCAAATGTTAGACAAATTAAATGTTTCTCTTTAAGTGTCAATCAATTACTAACTGTTTTATTCCCAAAACACTTAAATGTATTTATTATTCAATAATAATATGAATAATGTGTTGACTATTACTAAGTGTCAAACACTTGTGTCATAAAGTTTTATATAAAAAAAATTAATGATATTTTAAATCATTTAAAAAAACTAATTAATTATAATATAATAATGTGTTCACCGAGTAATCAACTGAGTGGTCAACTCAGTGGTCAACCSAGTGGTCAACCGATGAAGACTAGTGTTGGTGACGGCGACCAATGGTTTCGATACTATTTGCACGTAAACGACGAATTGGTGACCAGTTATGAAGTGGTAACCGATACGACCGATTCGTACGTAAGATTTGGTTTGATTTTTGCCAAAATCCGACTTATAGTCGACCGGACARCTCGTGCCGATCACATGACATACGAAACGCATGTCTTTGAGGTTTTTTTTGGAGTTTTTTTTCTCTTCTTCTTCATTCAGACCATCGATTTGATGATATATTATTTGACTGACCATTTGTTACACTTTTTTCGCCCGATATTGTCCAACAGATTTATAGTGTAAATCGATGCAAATTTGTAAAGATTCGGTGTTTCGATGTCAAAGTGGCCAACGGTTCGCACATTCGGGTGACCCGCAGCTACAGTCACGCGATTGCCCACACACGCGATCGCGTTGTCATCCAATACGGCCACTCGCGACCCGCCGACGATCGACACTCGACCCCATTGTTGACCGCAAACAACGGCACAGTTGCCATAAACGATACCCGTATTGAAGACACATTATTTAGTTAACATTTATTCATGTATTTTATTTTGTTGACAATTGATTTTAGCGTACAAGAGATTTGTGGCCAACCAATTGGTTTGGGTTTATTGCGATACACAGATCTGGTTTCCCGCACGGGTTAGCAATTAAACGGTTATTTGTTTGTTTGTCTTAAATCTAAATAACTTGATTTGTTTTTTTATTAGTTAATTGATCCAAAAGCCAGACCTTTACCGCCCGATGAGGTTATCTGTCAGCGCCGTCGGAACAGTAAATATCTGATCCGATTGATGGATGATAATCTTTCATGGTGTGTGTGTGTGCCCACTCTCATGGAGTATCCGATTGTCATATTTTTTAATAGTTTATTTCTATATACTTTTCGGTAACTAATCAATAACTTTAATTGATTTTTTTAATTTGGTTTATCAGGTTTTGGATGTCATCTGATGAAAGACTCGAACCATTGGGTAATTGTCCCGTAAATGATCAGAAAATGTTAAACACATCCAATGATCTGACTGTCCGACGGGATGTTTGTAAGGCTTTTCTTACAGCACTCGAGTCTCAGACTCTACTCGACTAAAGATAGCGATCTTTATTTGAATTAATTTGTTATTATTTAGCATTWAAATCATTATAAGATTATACAGTAATAATGTTGAAATTTGTTATACATACACATGTTTTTTTTGTAAATTTATAATTACAAATATTTATCAACTAATCATATCAATCACTGATATTAATTATGTATATTTATACCGGTAATTATATATTCTGTATTTAGAAATTTATTTCACAAATTAATATATTATAAATCATGTTAATTATATAGTATACTGTTAAAATCATTTTTTATATATATATATAAATTTATATAAATCACAATATAATATTAACTAAAATAATTAACTCTTAATATATATTATTCTTATTAATTTCTCTAATTATGATAAATTTTTTAAGTAAATTAAATAAAACATTTACAACAATTAATTTAATAGAATTTATGACATGATTTAATAACTTTAATACTATTAATATTAAGATAATATAAAATTTTCAATTTAATTGACTAAACCTGTCATAAGTTTGCTCTACTGTAAAAAATATATATTACCGTAATATAATAATTGTTAACTAATCAACAATTAATAATATTAATAAAATGAAAGCAATTGTCAATACAATGTCATCAATTTTTTGCTGAATTTATAAATTATTAGTTTTTTCAATGTATTGTCTCATAATAGATGGCAATCGAGTGATACCATCGATGAAATGAAGTGCAAGCGATTGACACAGAAAAGTGATGCCTGAGAGGAGTCACTCATTTGTTGAATGCCTTTCCAATGCATTACGTGATGTGTGACACAGGGATCGGTTGCTATGACTGTCTCCCAATTTATACATAACTGTGTATAACTCGTGAACTAACTGTTGACTGACTCTCTTTCTCTAACATCACATCATTTTATAATAAATTTTATTATCTAAAAAAAGTCTATGCAAAATACAATTGTTTTATAAAAGCAAACATCAATGAAATTGATTGATAAAAGCATTACCGTAATATAAATTGTATTCACATAATGTATATATTAAATCATTGATCGTAAAAGTGTATTATGTATTTATCAACGAAAGATATTTTTCTAAATGTGAAATTGAATTTTTAAAAATATTTATTTTAACATAAATTTTTATTAAATATTTCAAAAATTARTTGATTCATAAAGTTTATTATTAAAGTACTTAATAAATAGTATACAGTATAAGTGTTTTTTAATATTAAGTTTAAACTTTAAAGTCTTACAAAATTGTTTACTAAATATTTTGTTATGTCGTCACAACAAAAAGTTTTCTTTAATAACAAGTTTTTAAAAATTTAAGTTTAAATAAATTTATTTATATATTAATTAATTAATTGAAAACTTAGTAATTAATTTTATAATAAATATTTTTATTAAAAAACTTATGCAAATCATAAGTTTAATTATAATTAATTAATTGATTTTCTACTCATGTAATAATCATTTGCCAAAATATGTTAAAAACGATAAAAGTGTGTAAAGAGAGAGATGTTATGTTTATCAGTTGTTTTGCTGTTGAATTAATTGCAAAACAATTTTATTGACAACTCATACATTTATATTACATAAAAATATATATACTGTACGTCTATTAATATATAAAATTTATATATCTATCGTATATAAAGTGTGTCATSAATTAACGCATCGTATTTGTATTAGACATGAATGATATCAAATAACACATACCAGTCCTCAACTATAAGGCTTCCGGACTTCACTGCACTTACTTTTATAGAGTAATTCACTAATTAATTGATTATCGTTTTAATATCGTTATTCTACAAMTAATTTATATATAATTGTATTTTGTATTTAAATTTTATCGATTTTAACTCTAAATGATTATATTTTTATTAAAAATATTTATAAACTTTATTCKTAAATTGAAATCATTTTTTTTATTTCTTGAATTTATATAAAAGGTTTTTATAGATATACTATCTATAAAACAAATTATCTTAATGTCAAACATGCGTTTTTAAAATAAATAAAGAGATAGTGAGTGAGTGAGTGAGTGAGTGAGTGAGTGAGTGAGTGAGTGAGTGAGTGAGTGAGTGAGTGAGAGAGAGAGAGAGAGAGAGAGAGAGAGAGAGAGAGAGAGAGAGATCACTATAACGACTCTTTTATTAAATACACTATTTTTATTATTTTAGTTTTTATATAATTTATAATTTATTATTCTAAGTTATTTTTAAATAAATTCAATACATTATAGTTATTTATTTTTCATTTACAAATATTCAAATATATTTCTCTATTGTCAATATTTATTTTGTATTATTAATGTATACATAAATCAATGTAATTTAAATTTCAAAATATATATTTTTTGTAAATGCATAAATGGAAATGTTAAAGTAATTAGATTAGTTTTATTTTTATTTTTCAATAAAAAAGATACAATTATTCATCTTTTAATAAGATTTTATATAAAAAATTGAAAATATTAAAATAATTTATTATTGATAATATATTTTTCTAATGTTGAAAATATTTTTTACTTAAATTTATGATAAAACTTTATTTTAGTATTTTTTGTTAACTTCAATAATAATATTGTTTTAATTACTATTTTTGTTTTGTTTTACTTATATTGTAGTAATAAATGTTAAAACAAAATAAATCAATTAGTACACACTGTGAAATAAAGTATTCAATCTTAAAGTAATTATTGTTTCACAGTTAGTATCTTCATATTATAACAAATATTTTCAATCAATTTTTTAAAAATATAAATTTGTTACAACAATTTATAAACTCCATTCATATATATGTCGATTTTGTGTTATTATATAAATAATATAAATATTATATTATAATATATTACTATATAATTTAAAAGTTTATTGTTATAAATAATAAATAAACAAATATAAACCAATATAATCTTATATTCAATTTATATATAGTATAGGGATATTTGATAAGAAAATTATCAAAAGGTTTTTTTTTGTAAAATACAAAATTTAAAAAAAACTCAACTTTAAAAATTGATTTAACTATTATATATTGTCTTAAATTTAAATAGAATATTATATTTTGTTTTTCATAATATAAAATCTTAAATTTTATATTTGCTTTTTAAAGTACAATATTTTTAACGAGTTAAGAGTAAAATTTTGTAAATTATAAAATTTATGTAAATTCAATTTATGATTATTCTTACAATTTTTTATTATTTTATCAAAATATATTAAATAAATTTATGTGACAGTAATGAAGCAAGAATTTAACTTTTGTTTTGAAAAATATATAAAATAATTATTTTTACAAATATAAAAATTAATTTAATTAAAAATTTAATATTATATTTCTTATATTTTTTTATTAATTATTTATATGACAATTATTTTTTCTTACAAAACAAATAGTAATGTCAAATTGATTTAGGGATTAACTATATTTTTGTACAAATGTTTTATTAATTATAATAAATTGCAAGTATATTAGGGGCGATTCACATATTACGTTAGCACTTGGGGAAGGAGTGTCGACTATAAACAAACTTTTGCAAACTAGTGGGAGGGGTAGAGACCTTAATAACTTAAAGCATTTAATTTAAAATT